>NW_006282272.1:345423-349133 GCF_000327345.1 Myotis davidii
AGCCCAGCTGCTGGTTGAGCGGTGCTCCCCCTGTGCCTGGTGCAGGGATTCGTGCACTGGTGGGGGGCATGGCCTGCGGGGATCGGCCCACTATGGGAGCACTGCTCATCTCGGTCAGCTGAGTGGCGCTTCCACAGTGGGAGCACACTAGCCACCAGGGGGCAGCTCCTGCACTGATAATCTGCCCCCTGGTGGTCAGTGCGCATCATTGCGACTGGTCACCAGTCGTTCTGGTCGTTCCGCCGGTCGGTCGCTGGCCTTTTATATAGAGAGAGATGAGTTTATAGTTTCACATCAGTGCTGCCAACTCTCCCATTTCTGATGTCTTTTTTCTTTCAATTTTATTTTCTATTGGTTTCATGTGTACAGCTTAGTGGGTGGACAGTCATATACTAGGGTATTTCCAGTAGCCACCTGGCACCACACATGGTTATTACAGTATTAGTGACTGTATTTCCTATTTTGTAATGACCTATTTGTGCTTCTTAATCCCTTCCCCTCTTTCACCCAGTCCCCCCACCCCCGTCCCCTCTGATGACTTTTCTACAAGGAGGGATTTGCTAGGTCAGGAATTAAACTTGGGCTTTTTGTTTGTATGTTTGATTTGAGGGTTTTGGCAGATGTTGCCTCATTCGTTTTTTTGGTTGGCCTTTTAGTGATAGCATCTTGGTATGTGACCAGTTCTTCTGAGAAAAACCACAGAACTTGAGAAGGAACAAATAAAAGCACAATTTTTCTGTTGAATGTACTTGCTTCAGGCCGGTGTGTGGTAATCCCAGTCAAATAGCGACCATTGTTCTACGTGGAGAAGTTGTTGTAAAGAACTAATGGTTCAATATAAGGAGTAAATATGAAAAATCACAGGAGCCATGCACTTGGCCACTTGTTTATAGATTTAGAGTGAGAATTTGTATGCTTTGGTGACAGTCATATTGTAAATACCACTCTGATGGGTTGCCTTTTTAATACATGTGCTACCTGCCTTAATAGGGGACAGCATCCCTCCTCAGGCACCAACCATAATATGTTGAAGGGTTCACACTCATTAGGATTTTTTAAACTTTCCACCATCTAAGAAACAGTTACCATTAAATGATTATAACCCCCCCCCATCATTCTTTTTATAATTTTGGCATCATGGATGGATATAGCTGGAAACAGCTTAGAACAGCGATTTTCAACCAGCATGCCGCCAGAATTTTTGAAACATGCAATACAGGACTCTTTCGTCGGGCACTGATCTCTTTTCCCTTAGATGGTCAAATAAAAAATGACAAGAGCCAACACTACAGTAGCCATCCAGTGTGAATGAATCAAAATGATATCTATTTTTTTGGTCACATCAGCAAAAAAATTTATTTTTTGATGTGCCGCAGAATTTTAGTAATTCGTTGATGTGTGCCATCAGACGGATAGGGTTGAAAATCGCTGGCTTAGAAGACTACCTAATGCAACTTGGAGCTCAGAGAGGCTTGACTTTCTTCAAGTTCATTGCTCTGCCTCCTCCTACCTGAGCAGCAAGGGCCCTAGTCTCAGAAGATGGAGCAGCCATACCTATAGCACAAGATAAAGAATCTACTCAATTTGAGGTAGCTGCTGTTTTGTGCTATTGGAGCTAGGGACCAGAAGGAAGTGGAAGTTTATATAAATTGTAATTACTTCCTTACATTCTAGCATTTTTTAAATTCCATTTGTCTTTTGCGTTCTTTTCATAACTTTACATTTGCATTCGTTATTGTGCTATGGAACTCTAAAGCATTTTTAATACCAAAATAGTCAACGCCATCTTCATTTTTCTTATGGCAATAGTGGTAAACCGCTTTGTTTGACCACATGAAACTCTCAAGAATCGGAGGCAACTTGCCTTTTGTACCGTCCCGTGTTGATAGCTTTCAACAGCAGCATCCAATAGGAAAAACTAAAAATTCTGATTGCCGATTTTATAAAATAGCGAAGCTCGATGGAGGAAGGTGACCTTTTCCTTTTTGAGCCACAATAACACCGGGGCCCCTGGCACATCTGTTGGCAGGGTTGGTGTTTAACCAGGACCACTTTTACTCTGTTCCTGCCCATCCATATGGCTTATCCTTAACTTCATGCTTGTCCCTGTCACTGGGCTACATGTCAGGACAGGGAGAATGGTAGTGTGTGGAGGTGTCATACAGTGAAATGACTTGCGGTCTCTCCCAATCTCAGGGTTTATAGAAAGGGTAGTGTATACACATCAAGATGAAAGCCTGTTGGTTTTAAAATCTACCTATGTTTGCTGTTGAAGTGATGTCATGAAAGGAATCCTATATAATAAAAGCCTAATATGCTAAGTGTCCAGTCGTCCAGTTGTCCGTTCAACCAATCAAGGCCGCTCAACTGCTCACTATGATATGCACTGACCACCAGGGGGCAGATGCTCCAACCGGTAAGTTAGCTTGCTGCTGGGGTCCGGCCAATCAGGACTGAGCGAGATGGGCCGGACACGCCCTGGCGCCTTCCTGTGGTCCCTCCCCAGCTGGCCAACCTCCCGTGTCTCTCCCCGGCCCTGATTGTGCACCTGTGGGGTCCCTCTGCCTGGCCTGCCCCCTCTTGCAATCTGGGACTGCTCAGGGGATGTCGGAGAGCCAGTTTTGGCCCGATCCCCAGGCCAGGCCGAGGGACCCCACTGGTGCACGAATTCATGCACTGGGCCTCTAGTTTTTCATAATGGACCAGAAAAGAGTAGTTTTGGGACCAGCAAGTGACACGGCAAAAAAGAGAGGTTTGACTCAACTTATAAAAGCCCTTCCTAAAATGACAGAAGTGGGGGGGGGCAGCCTCAGAGCACACTATTAGGCCTGTTCCCTGTTACAGAGGCTCAGTGAGCAGGTAACAAGGGTGCACGGATCCTCCCTCCGGTTACAGTGTTGAACGAGACGACTTCTAACCTTCCTTCTCCTTTGATTCTGGGATTCATGGCTGGGAAACTCAGCTGCCAGTGGTATTCCAACGAGACCAGCTGCAAGGCCGAGGCACCAGGTCCTCAAATAGGTAGGGCTGCTTTTCCCACCCGGCTGAGCTTCGAGAGGAGCACCACCCAAACTGGGTTCAGTCCTTACAACCCAGTTAGTGGGCGCCTCGGTCCTTGCAGGGGTGCTGGGCTGTGGAGCAGGCTCTCCTACAGGACTAACTTAGGGATCAGAGTCTCACCCATCACAGAGCTCTTCCCGAGCGCCCAGCTTTCCTAAACAATTAGACCAGCGCCTCTCAAGCAGTGGTTCTCAACCTGTGGGTCGCCAACCTGTGGGTCGCGCCCCCTTTGGGGGTCGAACGACCCTTTCACAGGGGTCGCCTAAGACCAGGGGTCCTCAAACTTTTTAAACAGGGGCCAGTTCACTGTCCCTCAGACCGTTGGAGGGCCGGACTGTAGTTTAAAGTAAAATTATGAACAAATTCCTATGCACACAGCACATATCTTATTTTGAAGTAAAAAAACAAAATGGGAACAAATACAATATTTGTATTTGCATGTGGCCCGTGGGCCATAGTTTGAGGACCACTGCTTTAAACAATAGTAATATCAGATTAATGATTTGTAAGACAAATTGGGACGTCTTTACCTTAGGAATTACAGGGAGATCTCATCTTGCTTCCTATTCTGTTGATATATATGAAGGCTGTCCTTTCTTCTCTTTCATTAACCACTGTGCCTCTCCCTAATGCCATGATAAATACCTCTT
>NW_006282272.1:349221-349486 GCF_000327345.1 Myotis davidii
CGGAGTGCTCTTCGTTGCTGATCTCAGGGAAGATGGAGACAAACACACATGACATTGCTGGCTTCCTCTGAAAGCTCAGGTCGCCACGACGCTTCATGAGCTGGAGCCCTTTGATTCGGTTTAATCGGGAACTCTCTAGAACGTGTGGGTGGATTTCGGTTCTCTCTTTATTCATATGTAGAGCCACCCCAGGTCATGACCTGGAGGTGGAGAAAGAGCAGTGTCAGTATGTTTTCTCTGTGGAGAAAGCAATTCTCCCCCCCCC
>NW_006282272.1:351081-358554 GCF_000327345.1 Myotis davidii
CCTGCCAAGGCACTAGGGCAGCTGTTCTCAACCTGTGGGTCGCGACCCTTTGGGGGTCGAACAACCCTTTCACAGGGGTCGCCTAAGAGCATCGGAAAACACATATATAATTACATATTGTTTTTGTGATTCATCACTATGCTTTAATGATGTTCAAAAAATAATTTTATGGTTGGGGGTCACCACAGCATGAGGAACTGTATGAAAGGGTCGCGGCATCAGGAAGGTTGAGAACCACTGAATTAGTCCAACCCTCCAACGGTCTGAGGGACAGTGAACTGGCCTCCTGTTTAAAAAGTTTGCAGGGAGGTCTGGGCCTCCAGGGCCGCTTCCCACGTCCCCCCTCGCCGCATCCCACATGCACGTGTGGCCCAGAAGGGATGAGGTCTCCGCGTGAGGTCTGTGGGGTTACCCACACGGGGAGCTTGCAATAGGAAACCTGTCCATTGTAAACCCAGGGAGCTGGGGGCTGACAGGACATCCAGGAAGCCATATGTCAGTGGCTGCCTCCTGCACACCCTGTACTGGGGCTCGAGCCTGCAGCCCAGGCCTGTGCCCTGACCGGGAATCGAACCGTGACCTCCTGGGTTATGGGTCGATGCTCAACCACTGAGCCACGCCAGCTGGTCATAAGGTGGTTGTTTTAATGAGGCTTTGAGATAGGAATTTTCTTGAGGCTAAAGATCTGAGCAGCTGTCTTAGTACCGTATATTCAAAGCATCCACAGTGCAGTGTAAGCTGTGTCCACGCTACCTAGTTTCAACTTCCCCACTACTCCTGTGTTCACATGTAGGTGCGCAAATATCCTCTTTCTAAACCTTTGACTAAATTTAACAATAAGAACGATGTGGTAAGAATCATGACTTCGCCTTTGCAGCACGGCTTCAAGTTTACAAAGCACTTTCACATTTGTGGCTTCTGCCATTTCAGGGGCCTCTGACCCCCCCAGAACCTGATTTGAACCCCAAGTTCAGAACCCCTAGCTCACATGGAAACTTCAGTACCGGCTGCCCTGGCCCAGGCAGAGAGCATGTGGCCACAGCCCTGTAGGTGTGCATTTGCAAAGTAAGACAAATGGAACATGTAAGCACGGGCCTAGCTCTTTGCTGGGGGCCCAGTTGTGAGGAGACGGTAAGTATAGGAACCGAGTCTGGGTCGGTTTTCCTACCTTTTGAAAAAGGGAATCTTCTGACCAATTGCAATCCATGAAATAACGCAGATTCTAAATAGAGGGCCATCCATCCGAGTTTGGTTAGATGGTAGCAACCAAAGCAGGAACTTGACGGCAAAGTCTTTTTAAATTTAAAGCAGGAGTGGGGAGATTTTGTTTGTCTTAAGTCACAAGCGCGCGCACACACACACACACACACACACACAGTCATGTATGAGTATTGTGTTTTTAAAGGGTGGGGAAGGTCAGATCTGGAAAGACAGAATTAAATTCAATAAATACTATACAATAAATAATGTGGAGGATATTGCATGTCTATGTCCTGGCTGGTTGGGGAAGGACAAGGGGAAGATAAGAAAGGACGAGGGAGAATGCGTGAAACGAGAAAGATATGAAGGGAGCCGAAACCGGTTTGGCTCAGTGGATAGAGCGTCGGCCTTCGGACTGAAAGGTCCCGGGTCCGATTCCGGTCAAGGGCATGTACCTGGGTTGCAGGCACATCCCCAGTGGGAGATGTGCAGAAGGCAGCTGATTGATGTTTCTCTCTCATCGATGTTTCTAACTATCTCCCTTCCTCTCTGTAAAAAATCAATAAAATATATTTTAAAAAAAAGATATGAAGGGAGTGAACTGCAGAGGAAGAGAAGGTGGAAAAGACGCTCAGAAAGAACACTGGGACAGAGAACTCCAGAATGGAGGGGGAGTAGATCCCTGCCTGCCTGTGCTCAGTGCTCCCCACTGGAGGCCCCCCTGCTGGGTGTGCCGGGACCAAAGGCTCATATTCACACCTAGCAGTTCAGCAGCAGCATCGAGCCCTCGGAACCAGTGCTCGCATCCTGTCACACCTGCTGCTGCAGGATCCTGTCACCCACTTCTAAGGACCTTTCTGCAAAGTGCTAACACCTCCTGGGCCGGGGGGGAGGGAGGGGCTTGGGGAGCCTTAGCTGACCCCTGCTGTCCACGCGAGGAGTCCGACTTCCTGGGACCTAGGCCCAGTACAAAGTGCTGTGTTCAAGGATGCCCCAACCACAACGCGACTTTTAAAATGTATTTTTATTGATTTGAGAGGAAGAGAGAGAAAGAGAGAGAGAAAGAGAAACATCCATGATGAGAGAATCACAGATCAGCTGCCTCCTGCATGACCCACACTGGGGATGGAGCCTGCACCCTGGGCCTGTGCCCTGACCGGGAATTGAACCCTGACCTCCTGGTTCCTAGGACGATGCCCAACCACTGAGCCACGCCGGCCGGGCCTAAGCTTGAATTTTCATTTGCAAAGCTATTTTCCTTACGAACTATGTAACATTCTTTTGACTTCGCTATCTCAGAAAAGGTAGAACACCTAATTTCCTCAGAAAGCTCCTAAACGTAGGAGTCTGCCAGCTCTCATCCTTAGGCCTCACCCCCCAGCGGTCTTGTTTACTCCAACGCCAGGCTCCACGGGCAGTGAATATGAGGGTGGGAGTCACAAACTAGGCGCAACTGTGTATGAAGTTTGAAAGATACAAGTGTTTTACAGCTTTATGTTTCTTGTGTTTTTCTGCAGTCATTACATGAGACAGATCCTGGAAGCCCTGCGCTACTGCCATGATAACAACATCATTCACCGGGATGTGAAGGTAAGGAGAGAAACTGACTGAAGTTTCCGATGATTTCTCTCATCTTATTTAGCAGCTTTCTACATATAGAGTCATGTATCGTTCCTCAAGCAGCAGTTTTTATCACTTCCGTTTCCTTACTTTTGTGAAAATGCACATGCATTCTAAAATTTTGTTATCCCTGCCCTAGCCGGTGTGGCTCAGTGGATAGAGTGTCAGCCTACGGACTGGAGGGTCCCGGATTCAATTCTGGTCAAGAGCACAGGCCTGGGTTGTGGGTTCAGTTCCCAGTAGGGGGTGTACAGGCAGCAGCCCATCCATGATTCTCTCTCATCATGGATGTTTCTCTCTCTTTCTCCCTCTCCCTTCCTCTCAGAAATCAATAAAAAAAAAAATTAAAAAATAAAAATAATAAAATTTTGTTACTCCTCTTTTTCTATCATGTATGGTGAGAGGAATTTAAAAATCCAACAGGCCCTAACCGGTTTGGCTCAGTGGATGGAGGTAAGCCTGTGGACTGAAGGATCCCATGTTTTTCCAGCTACACTGTAAAGAATGGATTAGAGAGGAGAGTAAAATTGGAAATCAGTGAAGGGATGAGATCAGTATGAACAAGAGAAGACAGCTTTTGCTAAACAGAGATAGCAACGTGGTAGAGAAAACTGGGTACGGCAGTGCCCGGGTATGTTGTCACTGCCTCTCTCTCTAACCCACAGCATCCACAGACGTGCTCTCCTTCTCTCGAGATATATGATCAAGGGCCTGGCTTCTTCCATGTATTTTAATGGTTAAGAAAATCAAGTAGACTTAAATGTTCTACAGTGTTTGCGAAATTTTAACTGAAAGTCTTGTGGTTAAAAGCTGAGAAAAAGCATAAGCAATTCCAAAACAATGTAGTGGCATGTTATAATAGCAAATGAAAAATCATTGGAGCCCGGCCAGCATGGCTCAGTGGTTGAGCATTGACCTATGAACCAGGAGGTCAGGGTTCGATTCTGGTGAGGGCACAGGCCCAGGTTGTGGGCTCCATCCCCAGTGTGGAGCGTGCAGGAGGCAGCCGATCCAGATTCTCTCTCCCTCTTTCTTCCTCTCTGAAATCATTAAAAATATATTTTTTAAAAAGAAAAATTGGAGAAATGTAAAAAATCCACATTAGTGTAAAATTAGTTGTGAAATATCATTCATGCTTTTTAAATGCAGCAATAGGAAAATGATACTGTTTTTATCAGCAGTCAATACCGAACAACCCAATGATGCATAAGTATTTTTATTTAAACAGTATTCTTCAGTTATATAAACAAGGGAAGATAAAAGGGGAAATTGTCAATGGTAGTGGCATGCCTGTTACTCTTTTGCGTTTAGTTAATATAAGTACATATACACAAAGTAAAATATATCTCCTTGTATATAGTGTGTAAAACATATACCAGACAAAAATGACCATTTGAAAACTTAAATGGGTAAAACAGATTCTTAGCTCATATAATAACCTTGTGTCAAAAATGTCTTTGCTCAGCAGGCAACTTCATTTTGAATTCTGTTCTTGAAAGCTAATTATAGCAACATCACATCATGTAATAAATAATGAGTGACAACATGCTCCACGGTAATACTTTCAATAGCTAATATAGTGAGCTTTTGCTTAGCCATGGCCTTTGAAATCACGGCAATCCAAAACCTCACAAAATCCCCAAGTCGTTATATTTGGCTTTACCTTCTCAGTTACCTTCTGATTGATCCATTCAACACAAACCAAAACTTAGTGACTTCACACAACCACCATCACTCATTGGCTCAGAAATGGTGCCCTTTGGACAGAGCTTGATGGGGCCTCCATGAGTCTGTTCCACAGGCTGTTGGGGGGCCAGTAAGGCCAGTATCCAGGGGGCCTCACTCCTCTGGCATCTCAGCTGAAGTGACTGAACAGCTGGGAGCTGGTGGGCCCTTCATAAATGCGAGTTGCCAGGCCTCTTAAAGCCTTGGCCCCAAGTTGGCATTGTGTCGTGGCCTGCGTTCTATTAGTCAAAAGGCCATTAAAAAAGTCAGCCCTGGCCGGTGTGGCTCAGTGGATAGAGTGTCGGCCTGCAAACTGAAGGGGCCTGGGGTTGATTCCGGTCAAGGGCACATGCCCAGGTTGCAGGCTCGATCCCCAGTGGGGGATGTTCAGGTAGCAGCCGATCAATGATGCTCTCTCATCACTGATGTTTCTCTCTCTCTCTCTCCCTCTCCCTTCCTCTCTGACATCAATGAAAATACATTTTAAAAATCCAAGGATAACTTGGCTCTTCCATCAGCCCTTTGCATCCACGGATTCAACCAGCCCTGGAATGAAAACAGATTTTTCAATGCACAGTTGGGAAGCGCCGGTTGGGAGTGCAAACTGTTTTCAATCCGTGGTTGGTGAATCCCCAGATGTAAAACCTGTGGCAACAGGAGGACCGACTGTATTTATTGGAAAAAACAAATCCCACATAGAAGTGAACCCACGCAGCTCAAACCTGTGCTGTTCAAGGTCAAGTTTACATTGCTTTGTTGGTAGTACATTGAATAGGGGCTCAAGCGGGGAAGCCAGAAAACAGGAGTAGGCCAGAGCAGCAGCAGTGGAGGTGGTGAGAAGGTAGGTTCCGGGTACATTTTCAAGGTCATGTCAACAGGATTTGCTAAAATAATTCGTGTTGGTAATTTAGCCCAAAGTAGTTTTATTCAGGACCTTGTAGGGGTTTTCCAATGTAGGGGTCATAATAAAACTTTAATAGCAATACATGTCACGTGGGTAATGAGTTCACATTTCACTCGATGTGTTAATATTTTTGCCAGTAAAGCAGCCTGTTTTTCTTCACATTCGGATATATTAGCCAACGACTGGAATGGATATAGATCTCATGTGTATGTAGATTCTGTCTTTTTGTAGTCAATGTTGTCTTTCCTTATACTTCAGTAAGGAAAATAGAAGAGCAATGTTTCATTCCTTTTAGAAAATTTAGCTTATTTCATCACTTGCTACACCTAGCCAAGAATAGTCCAGCCTCCTCTCCCGCTCCCCCCGCCCCTTCTCATAATTCCTGGCACTGATCCCAAAGCAGTAGATTTCCTAGCATTTCATTGATGAATAATGCTACCTTTCTTGACTCAGTAGGCGTTTCTTTGTGAAATCATCATAATTGAGTAAAATGTTTTCTCGTGTCACATTGATTTGACTTGACATCGCATGACCTGTCGCGGACATGCCTTCACTGCTGGAGGCTGTCCTGTGTGCTGTGCCTCTACCCACCGCTGCCAGTGGCATTTCCCCCAGTTACAACCATCAGAAATGTCTCCAACATTGCCCAATGTCCCCGGGCACAGAAACCGCCCTGGGTCACACTCGGTCATAACGTAATGTTATCTTTCCCATGCTTCGCCTCCCACAGGCATGTATTAGCACACTAGAGGCCCGGTGCGCGAAATTCATGCAAGAGTAGGCCTTCCTTCCCCCGGCTGCCGGCACCGGCTTCCCTCGCAGCCCCAGCTTTGTCCGAAAGGACATCTGGTCTAATTAGCATATATATGCTTCTTTTATTATAGATGAATACAGAGTCCTTTTTTTTCTGTCACCTTCTCTTGTATTCCTCTTCCTGTTTCAGTGTTTCTCTCTTTTCTTCCTCTCACCCCTAAATTAAAAGTACTTTAGAAAGAGCCTGGCTCTGGCCGGTTTGGCTCAGTGGATAGAGCGTCGGCCTGCGGACTCAAGGGTCCCAGGTTCGATTCCGGTCAAGGGCATGTACCTTCGTACATGCGGGCACATCCCCAGTGGGAAGGTGTACAGGAGGCAGCTGATCGATGTTTCTCTCTCGTCGATGTTTCTAACTCTCTATCCCTCTCCCTTCCTCTCTGTAAAAAATCAATAAAATATATTTTTTAAAAAAAGAAAAAGAAAAAAGAAAGAAAGAGCCCTGGCCAGTTTGGCTGGCTCAGTGGATAGAGCTTCATCCTATGGACCGAAGGGTCCCAGGTTCGATTCCGGTCAAGGACACATACCCGAGTTGCGGGCTCCTCCCCAGCCTGGGCCCTGGATGGGCACATACAGGAGGCAACCCATTGATGTGTTTCTCTCACATCGATGTTTCTCTCTGTCTCTCCCTCTCTCTTCCACTCTCCCTAAAAAGATCAATGGGAAAATATTCTTGGGTGAGGATTCAAAAACATTTTTTTTAAAGGAAGAAATGGCCCGGTTGGCCAGGAAAATGCAGCCCCGGCCCCTCGCCTGCCTGCAGTGCTGTGGCACTGAGGTTGGGGTCTCTGGTCCCCCCGCGCTCCCAAACAGCTTCCCAAGTGCACCTGCTGGGCGTGGGGCCCCCAAGCAGCCCTGCCTCCTGTGGCTCTGACCAACTGACGCCCAGTTCTAATAACTGAAGTTGAAGGTCAGCTGCTTCTCTAAATGCAAACTACTGCTCACAGGCACCTTCTGTTCTGGGTGGGGCCTGTGTCCAGGAGGCCGGGGGCTCAGTTGGGAGTTCTCAGAATTGGACAGAAACCCCAGTCACACAGACACAGCAGAAGCCCCCCCACCCCCAGCCCTGCTCTGCGCGCTTCCCTTAAATGGCTCTCCTCGCTCACTTTCCCCGCTCCCCTGTGGCCGCGCCTGGCTGCTCTCTGGTCCCCTTCTGGTCTCAGTTCTCCTTTCACCTGCTTCAGGCCAGACTGGGTTGTGAGCAGGCCTTCACC
>NW_006282272.1:358654-376421 GCF_000327345.1 Myotis davidii
GACCACAGCTCCCAAAAGTCCCCGAGTTGCAGATAAAAGCACACGGGCCGATCTGCGTTTCCTTTCGGGAGGAAATGGTCCCAGTTGGCAAGGAATAATCCGCATACGCTGAGTTTGAGTGTGGGGTTTTAATCACTGCACTTCGAAAAGGCTCACAAATTATAAAATCATCTTCAACTTACCTTGTATTTTTCTAATATATTTTTCTTGATCTCAGAGAGGAGGGGAGAGGTAGAGAGAAACTTCAATGATGAGAGAGAATCATGGATTGGCTGCCTCCTGCACGCCCCCCACTGGGGATGGAGGCCACAACCCAGGCATGTGCCCTCACCGGGAATTGAACCCGGGACCTCCTGGTTCATAGATCAATGCCATACCAGTTGGGCTACCTTGTATTTTTTTTTTCAGAGAGGAAAGGAGAGGGGGAGAGAGAGAGAAACATCAGTGATGAGAGAGAATTGTCAATCAGCTGCCTCCTGCATACCCCCTACTGGGGTTCAAGCCCGCAACTCAGGCATGTGCCCTTGCCCGGAATTGAACCCGGGACCCTTCAGTCCACAGGCCGACACTACCCACTGAGCCACACTGGCTAGTTACCTTGTATTTCTAACTACTGTGCTTCTCTTCTCCCACCTGACCCTTCAAAAACAACCAACTCCTTGACTTCCAAAGAAAAGAATGGCTGTTTCTTTGCTTCTTAGATGCAAACCCTTTCACTGCTGTGCTTCTCCTGAGGCAGGGGCAGCGAGCATGGATGACGCAGCCAAAGCGGCTGTTTCTGTCGAGTGCATAGCCTTTCTCACGTAGGAACTCTTTCTTCCCTGTGATGTCACTTCAGTTGGGATTTGGAGACAGTCCAGGGCAGGTCCAGGGCATTAGGCCACACAATGTGCTCCCCGTGTGGTTGGCGAAGCAGGCTTTCCTTCCATCGCGTCTCCCACCCTGCAGGCTGCAGGGCCCGGATAGGCCGTGGGAGTCCTGCCCACTCAGAACACGATGGGCAGCCTCCCCTTCTGCCCGGGGAGCACAAACTCACTTCCAGGTTGAGTAGTGCATCTTCCTTTTGCTTGTGTAGTGTTTTTTTAATATATATTTGTATTGATTTCAGAGAGGAAGGGGGAGAGAGAGAAACATCAAAGATGACAATTATTGATTGGTTGCCTCCTGCACACCCCACACTGGGGATCGAGCCGGCAACCGGGGCCTGTGCCTTTGACCGGAATTGAACCCAGGACCCTTCAGTCTGCAGGCCGGTGCTCTATCCACTGAGCCAAACCGGCCAGGGCTGGATGTTTGGTCTTAATGGTTTGTGTTCCTGACTCATAGTTTGAAAGTTTGCCTCAGTGAGACTATGTCTATGGAAAGGATGCGAGGGGAGAGAAACAGTGGCCGCGGCCTGTCTGAAGGCATAATCGTGTTGCCCTAAGTCAGAATTTGGGTTTCTGAAATTGCTTGCCTCTAGCTCACAGGAACATTAAAAACACCGTTTTTCTGAAATCCACGCTTTAAAGTTAGCGTCCATTTAGAAAATGATTATTTCATATAAAATATCTGCCATGACCTTAAATCAGCGGTTCTCAACCTGTGGGTCGCGACCCCTTTGGGGATCGAACGACCCTTTCGCAGGGGTCGCCTAAGACCATCGGAAAACACATATATAATTACATATTGTTTTTGTGATGAGTTACTATGCTTTCATTATGTTCCATGTGTAACAATGAGATTGGGGGTCACCACACCATGAGGAACTGTAGTAAAGGGTGGCAGCATGAGGAAGGTTGAGAACCACCACCTTAAATAGCCAGGTCTTCAAGTTACACAAAAAATGCAGCATGATTTGCAACCACCTGTTCAGGAGAGCCGCTAAGCTGTTAAGATAAACATGGTGAGTGTAGCAGGCTCAGTACAGAGAACTAAATGGGAGCTCTCTGTCAGAATGTGCAACTCACAGAGAAATGACACAGCTCCCTTTCTGCCTCTTTAAATGCAGGAAACTGCTTTGGCCATATCTTCTATGTTTTATTTAAATAGTAGCCATGTAAAGTGACTTTTTCAAATAATTATTTTTAGACCCTGGTCCAGTAGGTCAGTTTGTTAGAGCATCCTACCCATCTGTCAAGGTTGTGGGTTCAATTCCCAGTTAGGGCACATGCAGGAAGCAGGTTTGGTTGGGTGGATAGAGTGTCAGCCTGTGACTGAAGGGTCCCAGGTTCGATTCCGATCAAGGGCACATGCCTGGGTTGCAGTTCTGATCCCCAGTAGAGGGCATGCAGGAGGCAGCCAAGCAAATGATTCTTTCTCATCATTGATATATTTACCTCTCTCTCTCTCTCCCTCTTCTTCCTCTCTGAAATCAATCCTATCCTATATAATAAAAGCCTAATATGCTAAGTGCCCGACCATTCGACCAGTCACTATGACGCTCACTGACCACCAGGGGGAAGACGCTCCAACCAGTAGGTTAGCTTGCTGCTGGGGTCCAGCCAATCGGGACTGGGCGAGAAGGGTCAGACATGCCCTAGAGCCCTCCCACGGTCCCTCCCCCACCAGCCAACCTCCTGTGGTCCCTCCCCGGCCAGGCCCCAATCAGCCCTGATCAGGACTGGGTGAGTTGGGTAGGACACGCCCTGGAGCCATTGCACGGTCCCTCGCCGGCCCCAATTGTGCACTGGTGAGGTCCCTCCGCCTGGCCTGCCCCCTCTTGCAATCCAGGACCCCTCAGGGGATGTCGGACAGCCAATTTAGGCCCGATCCCCACAGGCCAGGCCAAGGGACCCCACTGGTGCACGAATTCATGCACCAGGCCTCTAGTAAAAATATAAAATAAAATAAAATAATCAGCCAATGAATACATAAATAAGTGGAACAACAAACAGACATTTCTCTCTCCCTCTCCCTCCCCCCATCTCAAAATAAAATAAATTACACGAAATAATTATTTTTAGCAGATATATACAGTGGGGCCTTGACTTACGAGTTTAATTCGTTCTGTGACCGAACTCGTAACTCATATTACTCATATGTCAAATCTTAAAGTGAATGAGTGAGACACGTGATGCTGGGCTGATGTTGTGGCGTTCACTGTGATGTTCGCTGCGCCAACTAGCGGTGGGGTATCTGAAGCTGGCTCGTAACCCGAATTTTAGCTCGCAACTCAAAGCAAAAAATCGGCCAAGAGACGGCTCGTATCTCGAAAAACTCGTTGGTTGGGACACTCGTAAGTCAAGGCCCCACTGTATATTTAAAATCCTAAATGCGGTGAGATTTAATACAGTATGTTAAATGAAAAGTATTGATCATCTTCTCAGCTCCCCTTAATCTAATGAGTTTAGGTTGAAAACTGGTATGAAAATAAAAGTACTGATGTAACTGGAAACACTTCCTCAGGAACCCTCCTGGCCAGCTGGGCGCTGCTCTGGGATTCTGTGGTTCTCGTGTCCATGAAGTTTCTGGCTTGGGCACCTCCGTCTGCAGCCAGCTCTCCGGCAGCCACCTGCCTCTGTGTCTGCAGATGAACCAGCCAGAGACCAGGTTGCTGCTGGAGGAGAATAGACGCGCGCTGGACGCATTTGAAGCCAGCAGGTGGTTCCTCCAACTTTCCTCTGAAGATTTTCTTCTCTCAATTAAGCATTGAAGTAAAACAGGGGGGAAAAACGTACTGTTTGTTTTCTATTCTTTTTACATTAAAATCGTGCAGAGATGTGTTAGGGAAACCTCTAGTTCAGTGGCTCTCAACCTTCTGGCCCTTTACATACAGTTCCTCATGTTGTGACCCAACCATAAAATTATTTTCGTTGCTACTTCATCACTGTCATGTTGCTACTGTGATGAATCGTCATGTAAATATCTGATATGCAGGATGGTTTTAGGCGACCCCTGTGAAAGGGTCGTTCGACCGCCAAAGGGGTCACGACCCACAGGTTGAGAACCGCTGCAGTGGTATTGATCACCTGGCCCGTGGGGCATCTGAAGAGTGAATTCCTTCTACATTTTTAATTCATGGACCCAAACCTGCTGTCAGTGTAAAGGCTTTGGGAAGTGCTGTGTGAACTGAAGGAGCTGCCATGGACAGAATAAATGACGCTTTAAGCCGCGAAGTAACAGGTTTCAATGAATATTTATTCAACTTTATTTTTATTCAACTGTTTTTGTTTGGTTTTTATCTGAGCATACAATGCAAGTACCATGGGAGTAGAAATAGAAAACACACTATAGCGCCAAAGGTGGTCATGATCTCTTTGGGAAGATAAACCACACATTTTTACAAATAATTATTATAATGTATATAATACAGAATAGAGTCATCATCATTTGTCTTACTGACTATTGCATGGAAGAACGAAGTGACCATTAAGAAATGCTTACTCTTTAAATATTTGCTTAGAATATTGGGCAACTTACCCATGCACTTCAGTTTTTAATCAGTAAATTGACATACTCTAGGGTTGTGATCATGGACATAATGCTTATAAAGCGTGTAAGAAGAATGCCTGACACGTAGCAAGTGCTTAGTAAATGGTAGCTACTCATAATAGTAACATCTGATTTAATAATAGTACTTATGAACTGTGCAGTACTCTTCCATTCTACAAATGAGGAAATTAACACTTAACCAGGGTGAGGTGGAGCTAGGATTGAGCCCAAGGACTCCAACTGCAGAGACCAATCTCTGAATAGTGATGCGATTGTACTGCCTTATCATTGGTTCACTCATTTCACCAAAATTAATTGAACATATCTACATGCCTGGTTCTATTTGCCATCAATAACAACATTATATAAAATGCAGAGGAAACTATACAAAATGTGATCCAGATTGGCATAGAATGGCATGGTATTCACTTTTTATTTTGACAAAGTCTAATCCAAATATTTAAGCAGAGTTACAAATAACATCTGCTTAAGAAATACCGGAATCAATGAATGTTGCTTCTCCTAGTATCATAAGCCACATAATACCAAATAGTGTGCTTCATACCTTGAATTCTTACACTGTATCATTCACACATTTAGATAGGACTTAAGTGAGGAAATTTCGTATCCACTTTTTCTTTTCTTGTCTTCAAAGTCCCCAACAAAACACTCTCCAGAGATGGACCCTTGTATTTGAAAAGTCCACACCTTTGGCTGCCTTGTCCTACCGCCATGAAACACTGTCCCGAATAGAAGCCCCTGTGGTTGACTTTGCATAGAAAACGGTCTGTTGGTTTCCTATGCAGCGGGATCCTCTCGGCCTTCAGTACAAGTTGAACCGTAAAGTGAGTTTTCTGGTCACTTTTTAAACCAAAGAGGTCTCCTCGGTGCCTGTTACCCACCGCGTGATGGCCCGTTGACCATGTCGTTTTATAGTCATGTGAGCGCTCTTCTAGGTGGTGGGCTTTCCCCCTCAAAAGTCAGCCATAGGGTTGGGTAGGCGTGGGTTCAGATTTTGTGACGAGATCGTACAGTATCTTCTTGAACGTCTTATCTAAAAACAGAAATATAATGGGGTCGGTGCTGCTTCTGGCTGAGGCGAGACAGGTGAGGACGTTTTTGATTTCTATCAGATAATTCAGCTGCTCGCAGCTCACTGTTTGGTGGAGAACATAGAAAATGGGCTTGAAAATGCTGTAGGGCAGGAAGCAGACAATCAGTAGGATCTGGATGACCAGCAGATGCCGCCTCACGGAACTGTACATGAGATGTCTCTCCGTGATGGACGTGCAGGTCCTGACCTTTCTCAGGTGGCTCACAAAAGAGTAGTACGACGTGAGGACGACTAAAAACGAAAATCCGATAAACGTGGTCCCGATGAGGCCCGCGATCTGCGAGATCATGGCTCCCAGTTCCATCTTCCGGTTATAGCACAGGGTCTCCTCTCCCTCCGTGGCCTCCACCACGGAGTAGTAGATGATCACCGGGATGATGATGCCCAGCACGCCTCCCCAGATGTACACGCAGAGCTTCTTAGCGAAGTTGGGCTGGCGGAACTTTTTCAGTAAATGGCCGTAAAATATTTTCTCGTAGCACGAAGTGGTCTCGGGCGTGGACTCCTTTTTCATCAGGGTAGCATAGCGACTGATGGCGATCCAGCTTAGAATCAGGAGGCTGACGAACATACTGACATGCATGGGGAGCGTCCCCAGGAAATTGACCACCCTGCACTGGGCTGACCGATACTCCCACTGGAAACCCTTCAGGAAATACATCCCCATGAAGGGCATGGTGCTGCACACGAGTAAGTTCGCCGTCACCAGATGCGCCAGGTAGATGTGAGTGGAGGTTTTCTTGCCTATTTTGGTTAAAAACACCCACTGAGAGAGAGAATTGCCGAAGAGACCGACGACACAGAGGAAGCTGTACAGGATTGGCAGCACCACGGAAGAGATCGGGGAGGGCCGGATACATGTCGCGGCTGAGTGGTTACTCATTTAGATCAGCTTTTCTTGACTTTTGTCACAGGAGCTAGAACAGAATGGCAGGTGTTTTTAACACATTTATCTGCCCCACACCTTCTTCCACCTCCCCCCGCCATGTTAAATATTTAAAATTATAAATGGTATTTAAAGGGAACGGTTTTTCCAAATTGGGTAAAATCGTAGCATGGATGTGTTGGATGGAAAGGGAACGTGTAGATGCCTTCTCACCTTTTCCGATCCCAATTGTGCAGGTGAAATAAAAGCAAAAGTTGATGCGGAAAGCGCCTTTGTCTAAAAAAAGAAAATTTGATAAACATAGTTAAATGCCCGAGTTTTGTCACTTTTCCTAGAGGGCTTTGTAGTTCTTCTATTAGACTCTAAAGCAGTTTGTAAATGACAATTGATTTCTCTTCCTAGAAAGGTACTTTTTTATAATCACCGCATTCATTGTACATAAATACTGTTCAAAATGGTGTCTTTCCATGGCTGGAATAAAGCACTTCTCTAAAATCTAATACTATTAGAAGAGTCTCTTTTCCTATTTCAGAAGCAAACTTAATTCCACAGAAACAGATACTCGGGCAAGATCCTGAATTGCACAGAAGGAAAGTGTAGTAACCAAGGATAAACACCAAAATGCCAGGGTCTTTACCAAAGGCCATCCATAATTTATTTCAAATACTAACACTTAACAGTCCTACTTCAATACGAAGTTTACTTTCAAATTCTGTCAAAACTGTAGCTGCAGTGCTTGTTGGTTAGAGCGCCCTCACGTGTCTGTGTGTGTAATTGAGTATCTGGTGTTTCAGAGAAGAGGTTTTTTAGAAGTTATTTTAATCCCAGCAGAAATGTAGGTGTGGCGTTTGCTTTTCTGTCTTATTTTTCAATCTTTATTTAAAGGGTACACAGAAAGGGTTGAAAAGCCACATAGAAACTCCTTGTCATTCTTATTTTTCTCCTGTCCTCATTTCTTTCAGGGGACAATAATACAAGTTCTTGGGTTCTGGTCAAATAAGAATCATGAGATTTCTCAGAATGTGCCATATTTCTTGAATTTTTCACCATAACTTTCTAGGAACCACATTCTCTATTCTTTTCTAATCTAGAGTGAGGATTCTCAATCTTATTTTTAGAATCCTATCCACTCTTTGGCTAAACACAAAATGTTGACCATGGCCCTAGCTGGTTTGGCTCAGTGGATAGAGCATTGGCCTGCGGACTCAAGGGTCCCAGGTTCGATTCCGGTGTTTCTAGCTCTCTGTCCCTCTCCCTTCCTCTCTGTAAAAAATCAATAAAATATATTATAAAAAAAAATGTTGATCATACATTGCCTTCTGAGATTCTCATATGCCCCCAGCCCCTCGGGGCTGCTTGGTCTCTATCTCTCTTCAGAATCATGGTTATATTTTTGCCTCTTGGATTGCAGAAACAGTATATTTGAAAAAAATCCCTATTACAATTTTGAAATAATTTTTATACCAAACAAGACCCACCTAAAGACTTGAAAACCTGAAGGCTATTCAGTGTCTCTAGTTCAAATACTGAGACCCTTCATTGATGTCTACCAGTGTCTTTGTCATTCTATTCTATTTCTTTGTCGTTTTTACTCAGGAAATAGTCCATGTGCTGCACAGTTAGTGTGTTTGAATCCACTCCACCTGGCAAATCGGAATCTGCTTGCAGTTAGTGTATCATATCTGCTTGTAAATATCTAAAACCTAAACTGCAGCACATCAGGCAAGTGGAAAGTGAACTAAGCCAGTTTATTTCTTAAGGAAAATTGATCTGATCAAAGTAGTTTTTATTTTCCAGAAGAAATGGACCTTTTTTATGATGGTATGAAAGAAACACACTAGCCCCCTGCCTTGTGTGGATAATACATTCTATACCACAATCTGTAAACGTGATCAGGTTTCTGTATTAATAATGTTCCTTTATTTTTTATAAAGTAGACCACCTCATACAGCATCTGATATCCTACCCCTTACCATCACCTTGTTCTGTTTCACACTAGCAAATGCTTCAGAACAGAAGGGAGGTAAAGAGACTTCCACAGAGTCTAGCGCTATGAGAGGAATGACATTGACACTGAACTTCAGTGTAACAAATGACAACTAGTTCACATCTTCAGCTTCCCAAACATCAGACTTGTTCTACTGTGTACATCTCCTTTCAAAATAAACTTGGATTCTAAAAGTACTGGATAATTCGTTTCTAAAATTTGGAAAATAGTATTAGGCTTAAGAAATCAAAGAAAAATCAGAGAGAGAGAGAGAGAGAAAGAGAGAGAGAGAGAGAGAGAGAGAGAGAATTTTTCTCTAAAACGATCTCTCCAAGCCTGCATTCCCCTCAGTATGCTGACTGTCTTGAGTCATGCACACATTGGGTCTCAGCTGATTTGACAGATGAAAAAGGTTCTACAAGTCTAAGTTACTAATGATCATCTACATAATGGCTCTGCTGACCAGCTCTCTTACCTGCACAAGCAGCTAATGCAAGCGAGGCTCCGTTATTCAGGGCAGTGATGCTAAACTTCAGACTCAGCTTCTCTGCTCATCACGCCTTCAGTGCCCCGCAGTGTATGTCAGTGTGAAGAGATTCTTGCATGACACTGACGACAGTGGAGGGAAAAAGGAAATAAACACTATTGTAGAGATCCAGTTGCTGTAGCAAACGTAGCAACTACCTTTCCCACCCAAAAGACAGCTAATTTCTGTTTCTGCAGTGAGAGTGGGAGGAAGTAGGTGGACCATATATATACTGTACTTCCATGTGATTCTCTTATGCCCCAGTGACTCCTCAGCTAGCTTGACTAGCATGCTTGATTGAAGTTCAAAGGTTTGAGCCCCGTGGCTAGTTAGTTTTACACCACCCAGTGGTAGAGGGAACCACTCCGTATTGACCCAATCAAATATTCATACCAACTTGTCTGTAAAATCAGTTTTCTCATCTACAGAAGCTGTTAGGTAAGGAAACTGAGTTTTGTCATCCTTATTCTTTTTTTTTTTTTTTAATATATTTTATTGATTTTTCACAGAGAGGAAAGGAGAGAGATAGAGCTAGAGAGTTAGAAACATCGATGAGAGAGAAACATCGATCAGCTGCCTCCTGCACATCCCCCACTGGGGAAGTGCGCGCAACCCAGGTACATGCCCTTGACCGGAATCGAACCTGGGACCTTTCAGTCCGCAGGCCGACGCTCTATCCACTGAGCCAAACCGGTTTCGGCTGTCATCCTTATTCTTGATAAGGACGAATTGCAATAAGCCACCCACAGATGATTTCACAGACAAGGATAAACAAGTGAGGCCCAGCCCGGCCCGTGTTGCTCAGTGGTTGAGCATTGACCCACGAACCAGGAGAACGCCGTTTGATTCCCTGTCAGGCGACATGCCTGGGTTGCGGGCTCGATCCCCAGTGTGGGGCGTGCAGGAGGCAGCCGATCCATGGTTCTCTCTCATCACTGATGTTTCTCTCTCTCTCCCTCTCTCTCTCTCTCTCTCTGAAATGAATAAAATGTATTTTTTAAAAAGAAGTGAGACCCAGCACAGCACAGTGTAAGCACTGCACCCAGGGGGTTGGATCCCAACTTGCTTGCTAAGAACTAGCTCATTCTACTTTGAAATGCCCTGTGCTGCCTCCATTCAGAATCAAACTTGGTTCGGAGCATTTCAGAGTGGATTTGGGGAATCCTGGGAAGTTCTAGAATCTGAACCTCAGGTATGCCTCGGATAAAATGAATAGTGATAGTATGATATACAGAATTGTGAGCCCTAACCGGTTTGGCTCAGTGGATAGAGCGTCGGCCTGCAGACGGAAGGTCCCAGGTTCGATTCCGGTCAAGGGCATGCACCTTGGTTGCGGGCACGTCCCCAGTGGGGGCTGTGCAGGAGGCAGCTGATCGATGTTTCTCTCTCATCGATGTTTCTAACTCTCTATCCCTCTCCCTTCCTCTCTGTAAAAAAATCAATAAAATATATTTTTTTAAAAAGAACTGTGAAACCAATTTTCTGCATAGAATTGTGCAACCAGTCTGAGCTAGTAACTAGATAAAAGCTAAGGGTGTGCAGCTGGGAGCAGACCTGCATCACACTACCTTCTCTTGGGAAGTTAAACCAGTGAGAGTCTGAGAATGGGAACAGAAATCCAGTGCAATTTCCAGTGGGGGGCGTGCAGGAGGCAGCCGATCCATGATTCTCTCTCATCATGGATGTTTCCATCTCTCTCCCTCTCCCTTCCTCTCTGAAATCAAGAAAAATATATTTAAAACAAATAAAGTAGCCCTAGCCGGTGTGGCTCAGTAGATAGAGTGTCAGCCTGCGGACTGTAGGGTCCCGGGTTCGATTCCAGTCAAGGCCACATACCTCAGTTGCAGGCTGCTCCCTGGCTGGAGCCTTGGTCGGGGCATGTGCAGGAGGCAACCCATCAATGTTTCTCTCTGTCTCTCCCTCTTCCTAAGAATTAACGGGGAAATATCCTCAGATGAAGATGAACAAAAAGGGGGGAACGGGGGTCGGGGGGGGAAAGCTAGAACCCAGCAGGCACAAGACAACTCCGTTATACCTGAATGTTTGTGCTTCAACTAGACCCATGGTCGGCAAACTGCGGCTCGCGAGCCACAGCCGGCTCTTTGGCCCCTTGAGTGTGGCTCTTCCTAAGCCTTAGGAGTACCCTAATGAAGTTAATCACAATGGACCTACCTATATAGTTTCAGTCTAAAAAATGTGGCTCTCAAAGGAAATTTCAATCATCGTACTGTTGGTATTTGGCTCTGTTGACTGATGAGTTTGCCGACCCCTGGCTTAGACAATCGATCTTCATGAAGAGTAGAGCAGGGGAGGAGCCACGTCCCCTGCATCCCCATTAGAGCATCACATGCCAAAGATCGTTATTCCTCCAACTCAGGGGGGGCATCGAAGCTTGCCTGCGGCCAGTGCAGCGCGCCCCGGCCAGTGGTGCCTCCGGGAGGAAGCACAGCTGTGAGCTCAAAGCTGTGGTCTCCGGGCCGCCGAGCGCCCCGCCCGCTGCAGGATGTGGGGTCTGGCCACGGCCGTCCTGCCCTCAGCCGGGTGTGAAGAACCTCTGCTTGCCCCTGAGAGCTGGTTTCTCAGCACCCCTGGGCACATTTCCCAGCTGGTCGGAAATGTGGGATAGTCCAGAGAAATGGTTCGCTTTTTTCAAATATTTGTATTGATGTCAGAGAGGAAGGGAGAGGGAGAGAGAGAGAAACATCCATGATGAGAGAGAAGCACGATCGGCTGCCTCCTGCACGCCCCACACTGGCGATGGAGCCCACAACCCGGGCCTGTGCCCTGACTGGAATCAAACCCAGGACCCTTCAATCCGCAGGCTGACACCTTACCCACTGAGCCACACCAGCCAGAGTGAAAAATGATTAGCTTTTTAAGAAAGGTCTAATGACAAGACCTCCATGGGCCTAATGAATGCTTGTGCTTCACCTTTGACCTTTGTCGTGTCCTATGGGCTTGAATGCAGCGGGCGGGTCATGTCTTCTAGAAACACCCACCGAAAAGCACTCGGCAGTGTTGATGGCAGTCATAGAATCAGAATGGCCTCCAAGGTGGCAGTGGGAAAGCAGCCAGGAAAGGGAAGAAACTTTGACCTTGGATGCGATGAGGGAAAACCTGGAGGACAGGCCAATGTTGAATTTCACCATCTTCACATCAGCCAAGTTCGGTTCATATTATGCTTCAGAGCCTACCTTTTTTTTTTTTTTACAAGTTCTTTGAAAAGCCAAGAGTATATAAAGTTTTCAGAAAATAAAGCATCTGATGATAGAATTCTAAAACTAATTTAGGAGATCACATCAGCACAGCTACAAACCGTATACGCCTGTGCGCCGGGAAACAACCACTTGAATTGCAAGGAGGTTTAGAGACTCCTGTGTCATATACACCTGGCCGTTCTATTAGCAATCGCTTCTGTTGCATTTCTAAATAAAATGGTCCTGAGGGTAAGTCCCCTGCTCCCTGTCATTTCCTGTCCTCATCCAAGGGGAGGGGAAGAGAGATGGCAAAGGAAGACGAGGAAGAGTTTGGTGGATTATGTCTTACCTGCTGTACGTACTAGTGTCTCTATTCATTTTCTCTTCTTTTTTAAAAATATATTTCTTTTGATTGATGTCAGAGAGGAAGGGAGAGGGAGAGAGAGAAACATCCATGCGGAGAGAGAATCATGGATCAGCTGTCTCCACGCCCCCTCCTGGGGATCGAGCCCACAACCAGAGTCAAACCCCAGACCCTTCAGTCCGTAGGCTGACACTCTGTCCACTGAGCCACACCGGCCAGAGCACATCTTGGTAATCTTTTAATGCATGGCGATATATGAGACTTGAAGTACTCGTTTTCAGGCATCCCTCTAAGCAAGTCTTAGTGTTTTAGCTATTTCTCCAATTGCACTAGACATGGCAGAGTTGCTAATATTGCCAAGCTGTCTCCTCCCCTTGTCTCCATCAAAAACCAGCCTAAAATGGATCGCTTCAATAAATCTGCAAATCAAGTATTGCATCCAGGAAATATAAGCTCATATGTCCAGAAATATCTGGTGGAGGACATTGGAAAGAAGAAACAAGTTACATTTTAACCCAGAAAAAGTCTGTGAGAGATTCATTTCTTTGAAGGTGCTGTGTCCAGCAGAGGGCGGTGTGTTACCGGCCCTAGTTACACCTCTTGCTACTAAAGGCTGAAGCACTACGGTGCCTGCGTTGCGCTATTTTCTAACCAGAAAATGTGAAACAATTTAAAAGTGTAGTGTTTTGAGCTCTAACAAAATGATAAGCTTCTTTAATTTAGTAGCTGAAAAACACTTCAAGTGTTAGAGAATAAAAGTAATTATGCAGACAGTGGATTTGTGTCCTTAAAGTGAACACGCGTGCTATTCACCCGCCTTTAACAGGGTATGTACTTCAGGGGTTTTGTACTAGTGATTAGCACAAGAGTCAGCTTTGTAAAATCTTCACAACTGTAATTGTCCTAGTGGTAAAAAGAAAGTCTGACATTGGAGTATGCAGATGCAGAAGCTTTTATCATATTTTTAGTTTTCCTTTAACTTTTTATATTTTTATTGATTTCAGAGAAGAGGGAACAGGGAGAGAGAAAGAGAGAAACATCAATGAGGAGAATCATCGATTGGCTGCCTCCTGCATGCTCCCCACTGGGGATTAAGCATTGTCTTTTTTGTTAATAAAATTATTATATTTGTTGTCACCATTTTAGAAATGAATGGTACATATGCTTTTCATTTATGTTTTGCTGGTGGCCAGGTGCACAGATTCATGCACATTGAAAGGAAATTAATTAGAAGGTGGCCGGTGGGGCGGGACTGGGCGAGACAGGCTGAACACACCCTGGAGCCAACCTCCCGCAATCCCTCCCCAGCTGGCCGCATCTGGGGCAGTGCCGTGGCTCCAAGGGCATCTGCAGAGTTAGCGAGGTCCCTCCAGCAGGTGGGGTCCCTCAGCCTGGCCTGCAGGGATAGGCCAAAACCGGCTCTCCAACATCCCCCTAGGGGTCCCGGAGTGCGAGAGGGCGCTCTGCAAAGTTGCTGTTGTAGAGAGTGTAGAACAAAAACACAAGTGTGCAGTAAACCAGATTCGGGGCTGACAGTGCCCCAGTAACAACATGGCTAAAGGTAGAATCACACGGCTCCTTGAGGAATCGGGCTCCCTCCTCTCTGGTTCCAGGGTGTGTCACCCGAGAACCACCACTGACAAGTCATTGCAGCTTGGCAGCTCCTGCATTGAGCATCTGCCCCCTGGTGGTCAGTGTGTGTCACACCTATCGGATGGTCACTTAGCCTTTTATATATATAGATATGCAACATTTACCTATTGTGTACCAAACCATCCCCCAGACTTGGTGGCTTATGCCAACAACCATCCGTTCATTGTCAGTTCTGCAATTTGTTCTGGGCTCAGCTGGGCGGTTCTTCAGTCATTCTCACCTGGGGTCATTCACACAGCTTCTTAGTCATCTCACAGCTCAGCTGAGGTGAGTGGTCCAAGATGGCCTCACACACGTGTCTGGAGCCTCAGCTGGGATGCCTGTGTGCGCTGAGCATCTCTCTCCATGCGATCTTTCACCCTGAGTTTATTTATAACCCTATGGGATCGGTTCCAAGAGGGCAACACTGGAAGCTGTAAGGTCTCTTACGGTCTTGCTCCAATGTCATCCAGCATCCAGCACATTTTACTGATCAAAGCAAGTGACAGCATCTGCCCAGCTTCAAGAGGTGGGCAAATACTTCACCTCTGGATGAGAGGCGCTACAGAAAATGTTGTTATACTTTTTTTATTTTTTAAATATATTTTATTGACTTCAGAGAGGCAGGAAGAGGGAGAGAGACATATAAGCATCAATGATGACAGAGAATCATTGATCAGCTGCCTCCTGCACATCCCCTACTGGGAATCAAGCCCGCAACCTGGGATGTGCTCTTGACCAGAATCGAACCTGGGACCCTTGAGTCCACAGGCCAACGTTTACTTTCAAAGGGATGTCCACCCTGTCCCACTTTGGTCTTGTAGCTGTCAGATTGTTTTGATGATTTCTTATATTAAAAGGTCTGTTGGAATTCTCAGGAGCCATACTGTTTCCTTGGTACATTTTATCCTCTGTAAATAGCCTATCCCTTAATTTGCATGCTTTTCTGAGTAGGGTGATGAAATCTCTCGTCACACCTCAGGCCAAGAACCATCTCCTTGTCCACCATCCGCATACTGTCCACGCTCCCTGCCTGTCGGTCACTTAGTAGCCATCTTGGTTATCAGATGGGTTATCAGAGAGAGAGAGACCATATTTGTATGACTGTGATACAATATCTATACTAATAAAAGGGTTACATGCTAATTAGAGCAGACATCTTCCAGACAAAGCCACAGCAGCTCCAAGGGCCTAGGGCCTAAGCTGTCAGTAGGACATCCCCTGATGGCTCCGAGACTGTGAGAGGAGGCAGGCTGGGTTGAGGGACCCCCTACCCTCAGTGCACAAATTTTCTTGTACCGGGCCTCTAGTGTTGTTATAATTATTCTATTTTATTGTTGTTAATCTCTCACTGTGCCTAATTTATAAATTAAATTTTATCATAGGTATGTGTGTATGTATAGGAAAAAATAGTATGTAGCATCCACTGGCATCTTGGAGCATTAGCCCCCACAGATGAGGGTTGGGGGACTAGTATAGAAAGATTCTCAGTCTCGCTTGCCCCTTGAAGCTCCTTGCCCACCATACTAGGTGGTACTCATTTCTCACGCTCTCATTCTTTTGGGGATCCCAAATGCAAACCATCAGAGCATGAGACCCACATGTACTTACTTGGCTGACTTCTCTCTCTACTGGCCACATCTATTTGGAACTCTGCAATCGGTCCCCGCAAGAGCTGACCCTGTATGTTCCAGTGTTTTTCAAGTCGCACTGGCCACAAAGGGGAACTGAAGATGAGCAGGCATGCAAAGCTCATCAGTTCCCTTGCAGCCAGCTGGGAGCTGTTTTTAATATAGAGGAAACAGCGTTTTTCTTCTGAGCACAAAGTGCCTTCTCTACAGATACGAAACATTTCTGCTTCTGAGCGATCGGAACACACCGAAGCGGGCATTAAATTCTGAGAAAGGCAATTATAAGAGAAGGTAGGGAACCAGAGACCAAAGCGAATTGGGGAAGAAGAAGAGGTGCTGCTGAGTCCAGGGAAGAGGCACAGTGGAGGCACGCCCTGTAGAAGGACGACGCCCATGCCAGCATCACCAGCAGTGACGGCCATTCTGACCTGAGCTCATGCTATTGAGCCAGGTCTGCGGGGAACGTGTCTTGTCCCCCCTTCCAGATGCAACGTCTGATGACACGAAGCAAAGCCAGGGCTCAGAAAGACAGCAGAGACCTGAACACCGAACCTAAATATCACAAAGCTCCCAGAATCCATCAGCTCATTTCAGACATAGTTTAAACAGCCTCTCTAGCAACGTGCCTACTGTGTGCTGAGGAAAGGACATGGGACAAATGTGCTCTAAAAGAAGATTCGGGAAACCTGCATGAGGACCATTGGCCATTCACAAAGCACCTCCTTTCCCCCCGGTGCACACCCTTGAGTTGCCTTGAGGACGCTCGTGCCTTGGCACATGGTCACAGGTGGCCTTTGCTTGCCACTCACCGTTAAGGCATTGAATGTTCTGCAAGACACAAACCTTCTATGAAAGGGAGCTGAAGAGCATCTCTTCCAAACTGTATCAGATGCTCGAAATGCTTTGCTCCCTTCTCAGCCTGCCAGCGACCCAGGCTGTACTGAAGCAGTTCTATGAGCAGATAACTCAGTGGCTCTCTACTCCATGTGAGACATGCGCAGCGCTCATCCACAACGGGTCCTCTTCCTGCTTTCTCTCCAAGGCCACACACACACATTTTGGCTCTCACAGCTTCCCTTTGGTCTCTGCTTCAAGGCTGAACAATCCCCTTCTTTCAGCTGTCCTTCACGTGTCATCCTGCAAGGCTCCCTCATTCCCCTCGTCCACTTGCTCAAAGTGCCAGACTGCGGTTCTGGCCAGCACAAGGGAGAATGGGTCTGTTCCCAGTCCTGCCCCGGACAAGGCCGTTGTTCACAGAAGCTAATCTTAAATGACCCTTTATGAGTTACTTCCGCCACCTCCTCTGATCCGGGTCACCTTCCGCTGTGCATCTTCCTAGTTCTGAAGTTTACCTGCATTTTATATATTTTATGTATTTCCCCTGCCTTTCCCTTGGCATTTGAGTATTTGGATAACTGACATTCACAATTTTCTACTGGCCAGGCACATTTACTCACTCATTTAGTCCTCATAACAACGATCTAAGTTACATACAACTATGATTCTGCTTTTCTTGGTAGAGGAAAGAAAGCTTGTCCAAGGTTCATAGTAAGTGGTGGAGCCAGAAATTGAACTCCAGCAGTCTGGCTGCAACAGCCACCCTTTTAACCTGTCTGTTATGCTGCCTCTCAGTTTATTATCTAATAGCTAGAGGCCCAGTGCACGAATTCATGCACCAGTGGGGTCCCTCAGCCTGGCCTGCGGGATAGGGCCAAAACGCTCTCTGACATCCCCTGAGGGGTCCCGAATTGCAAGAGGGTGGTTCTCAGGTGATGTACCCTGGAATTAGGCTCCCTCCTCTCTGGTTCCTGGTGCATCATAGCTACCGGTCGGAGCATCTGCCTCCTGGTGGTCATTGTGTGTCATAGCTACTGGTCAGACAGTTGGATGGTTGCTTAGGCTTTTATATATATAGATGATTAAATACATCAACAACTGGGGGTGAAGGCCAAATCTCCAGTCCATTAAATTCCAAATAATTCATATAAATACTCTGCCCTGCAGGAAGAGGGGCATA
>NW_006282272.1:380110-398075 GCF_000327345.1 Myotis davidii
TGGCATTTTCTCTATTATGAGAAATTGATAATTCCTGGGGACTGGCGATATGGAATAGAGAGATACTTTTGAATAGGGGTCCTCTAGACAACATTTTGTATTATTAACTTATAAGATTGACCCCAATTTTTGTTTTCTGGAAGTGATCTGGGTAGGTTAAAGTGAGAAGTGGCAATTTGGTTATCTAGCTATCCTATATCTCATCAAATTTCTACTATGCAATGAAGATGAATTTGTGAATCAATAGGCATAGTCTACTAAAGCAAGCCAGAATTTTGAATAAAAAGTATTAAATTCTAGTTTCTCTACTTTAAAGCTGTGCGATATTGGGTAAGAGACTTGACCTTTCTGATTCCGATAGCAAAGAAGTGGGAACCACCTACGAACCCGTTGTTGGGGGGATGGAGACTGGGGGTGGTGTTTATCTGCCCAACAAAACACTTCCTGTCTTTGATTAATTGAACAGCCAACCTTTCCACCGGACACTTAGCATATTAGGCTTTTATTATCTAGGATGTGTAATGTCACTGGGCCAAGAAGACCTATTAGATCCAGCCCCACCATCACCCTCGCCTGTGGCCTTACCACCAGGATAACGCTCCTGGTCCGTTGCTCAAGATGCTTCCTCCGAACTGTGTTTGAGTGGCCAATACCAACATTGTCCTAATCCCCCCGCCTGTTTCCTCCTAGTCTTCCCTCACTGACCCCCTAGTGAATGGCCAGTTCTTTCTTTAAATTTGTTGATACATTGAGCCAGTCAACTCCTGGTCTAGGAGATTCTCTGTGCTTTAAAAGCATTTGCATGTCTGTACTCTGATGTTTGAATGTTATATAGTTTAACTCTCAGGAAACATTTCTATTTCGGAGTTCTTAGGGAACACCTCATTTGGACTTCTTTGTACTATTTATGACTGAAATGCCAAATTGTCTTACTGAATTGGTAATTTCATCTGCAGTTCTTTAGCGTGGTCCTTGAGGGGTGTCTTTCAAAGACCAGGGCTTATCTGGATTTATTCATCAAAAAATGTCTTACTTTCTGAAAATGTCTGGCAAAAGGCACCATGAGCAAAGGGCAAGTCCCATTCTGGTGGAAGTCATTTGCCACCCACATAAACAGCAAAGATTCGCTTGCAGAATATATGGAGAGCTGCTTCAGCAATTTGAAAGAAAGAAAGAAAAGAATAAAAGATGAGTGACTCGTTGAGGGAAGGGGGAGAAGTACAGATATGAACAGGTACGTTTACCCAAGGACAAATGTAAATGGACAAAAAACATGAGATGGTGCTCCATTCCCCTCGTCATTAGGGAAGTACAGGCTAAAACCGCAGGGAGGCCATCTCGCCCACCAGGATGGCAAAAGTTAGCAAACCTGAGAAAACCTGAGGATGTGGATAAACAGGAACTCGTATCTTCCTAGCGGTGGGATAGGTACATAAACTGGTAAAATCATCTTGGAGAGCAATTTGTCACAACTAAGAAACTGAGGATGCGCACAGCCATCCAAGCAAGCATCGCCGCTGCTAGGTGTCAGAGAAACTGCGTGCGCGCGACGTGCAAGAGTCTTCACTTGAGCATGGCTTCCGATAGTAAAGAAGTGGGAACCACCTACGAACCCGTTGTTGGGGGGATGGAGACTGGGGGTGGTGTTTATCTGCCCAACAAAACACTTCCCGTAAAAAGAGCCACTTCCCACCAGCGAACATGAATGAGATTTATATGTGCCAAGCGAAACATAATGTGAATGAGAAATGTTGACAAAAGAATGTCACAGGAAGATACTATTTGTGTCCATTTTAAAAGAAAAACTGGTGTATTGTTATGTATACATATGTTATAAAAGGATAAAGTTACATATCAGAATGGTATACACAAACTTCAGAAGGGAGGCTTGGACCCTAGCTGGTGTGGCTCAGTGGATAGAGCGTCGGCCTGCCGACTGAAGGGTCCCAAGTTCAATTCCCGGTCAGGGCACAGGCCTGGGTTGCAGGCTCAATCCCCAGTAGGGGCGTGTAGGAGGCAGCCGGTCCATGATGCTCTCTCATCTTTGATGTTTCTCTCTCCCTCTCCCATCCTCTCTGACATCAATAAAAAATATTTTTTTACAAGAAGAGAGGCTTGAGGTGAGCTTTAGTGTCTCTAAACTTTTTGGATTGTGTGGGTGCAAGGAAACAGTTTAAGCAAAGAGGCCAGAACATTAGCAACTGTGCAGGTGGGATGAGGAGTGCTTAGCTGCCTGGTAAGTTCTGTTTTCTCCTTTTTGTGTATTTGAAATGTTTCAGAAAAAAAAGGTGATATGCGGAATTACCACATCACAGCCTGACTGTAACAGCTTACTTTTGCTCCTGAAATAACTTGCGTGGCTTTACTAACGCAGAGAGATTCTATGCGTCATCAACACCCGTTTCCAAACCATACTTAGCAACCTTTCCTACAGCTCATCTCCTGCAGGTTCTTTCTGCATTTCCAGGGCCAGAAGCAAAATGAATGAGGGTGGGATGCTCCACTTGGATTTTGCTCTTCTGGTCAACCTGTAGCCTTTGCGCCTTCAGAGTACAAATGTTGAGAGCTACAAAACTAGTCTTGAAGCTTTCGGTTGACATTACACAATCTTGATGCATTGTAAGCAGAACCTTTTGCCACAAATACATATTAATGCCAATTAATGTTTAAAAAGAGACATCACAGCCCAGCCAGCGTGGCTCCATGGTTGATCATCGACCTATGAACCAGGAGGTCAGCGTGCGATTCCGGTCAAGGGCACATGCCCGGGTTGTGGGCTCCATCCCCAGTTGGGGGCGCGCAGGAGGCAGCCGATCCGTGATTCTCTCTCATCACTGATGTTCCTCTCTCTCCCTCTCCCTTCCTCTCTGACATCAATAAAAATATATTTTTAAATAAAATAAAAAGCGACACCTCGGTCATTACCATTGTGTTAGGGCAGGATGAAGTGAAAATGAAAAGCATTGTCTCAGAAGACACGGTGTCCAGGGAATAGAAATTTATCAACTCACATCCCTCGTGGGAAATACCATTGCTATGCACACCCCCGTCCAGGGATGATTCAGTGATCATAGTGCATCTCAAGCACCTTGCCCAGCAAAGGGCCCACAAATAACTATCCTTTGCTTCCCCGTCCTCTCATGTGAACTTGAAGAGGGGAAATAAGAAGCAAAATAGACGTTTAGGACGAACCCAGCAGCACTTACTTCCCTTCCGATTCTGGGTCAGCTGTTCCCAGCACCCAGCCACCCTCCTCCTCCATCCGAAGCCAGTCCGCGCCCGGGCGCTGCGGCGGCCCTCGCGGCCCGTGTCCTCACCTGGGCGTGCAGCTGTGAATGCAGGCACTGCAGCTGCCGGTGAGAATGTGTCTGCCTCATCGGACCTGGCAGAGTTCAGGTTACATTCTGAGCTGCCAGTGCTTTCTTTTTATCAAAAATATGGGTTTCTGCCGAAACCGGTTTGGCTCAGTGGATAGAGCGTCGGCCTGCGGACTGAAAGGTCCCAGGTTCGATTCTGGCCAAGGGCATGTACCTGGGTTGCGAGCACATCCCCAGTGGGAGATGTGCAGGAGGCAGCTGATCGATGTCTCTCTCTCATTGATGTTTCTAACTCTCTATCCCTCTCCCTTCCTCTCTGTAAAAAAATCAATAAAATATATATTTAAAAAATAATAATATGGGTTTCTTTACAAGTTCACGGTGTGTACTGGCACCGGACACAAAAGGCTCTCCATCAATGTCAGATGAACTTTTCCCCACTTTGTGCTTTTGCTTTTATTTTTATGGTTTTTAACCCCCCCAAAAGTCTACTTTTTAGTCAAATCTATGCGTTTTTTTCCTATGGTTCTTTCTATTGTCTTATCAATAGAAAGTTCTTTCCCATCCACAAATGAGTTAGTCACATACTAATGAGTTAGTCACATATTTTTAAATCTATTAATATTTTCATGTAACTCTTTAATCCACTTACTGTGTGTGTGTGTGTGTGTGTGTGTGTGTGTGTAACTAGGTGAGGCTATGACTTGGCTTTTTATTTTAAACTAGAGGCCTGGTGCAAGAAATTCGCGCACCCTTACCCCAGCCTGTGCCCTCTCACAGTCTGGGACCCTTGGGGATCGGGCCTAAACTGGCAATCAGACATCTCTCTCACAGTCCGGGGCTCTTGCAGTCCGGGACCCCTCGCTCCTTACTGCCCGCCTCCAGTGGTGGCCTGCCATGAGCTCAGCTTCTGGCTGAGTGGCGCACCCTCTATGGGAGCACACTGACCACCAGGGAGCAGCTCCTGCATTGAGCATCTGCCCCCTGATGGTCAGTGCGCGTCATAGTGACCCGTCATTCTACCGTTTGGTCAATTTGCATATTAGCCTTTTATTATATAGGATAAGGGCACCACTATTTATTAATCCATCCTTCCCTTTCCTGATTTTTTTTCTTTTTTTTTATTGCTTAAAGTATTACAAAGGGTATTACATATGTGTCCATTTTTTCCCCCTGCCCTAGACAGTCCCCTAGCCGCAGTTTGACAATCTGTTTGAGGCAGCTCTGCCTCTGTATCTATTATTGTTCAAAAGTTTATAATGGTCTCTATTATCCATGAATGAGTGAGATCATGTGGTATTTTTCCTTCATTGACTGGCTTATTTAATGCTCTCCAGTTCCATCCATGCCGTTGCAAATGGTAAGAGTTCCTTCTTTTTTACAGCCGCATAGTATTCCATTGTGTAGATGTGCCACAGTTTTCTAATCCTTTGGTGTCTCCTTTCCTTCCAGTGGTTCTCTGAGGGAGGAAAGTGTGTCAGAGTCACTCAGGAACCTTTTTTTCAAATTCACTTAACCCCACTTTGCAAGATTCCAGCACAGTGTGACTAACAGAGTCCTAGCTTCCCTCTGAGTTGTTCCTGCTCCAACCCTTTTGAGAGCATCAGTTGGTCAAATAGTCTTCTCGTGTCTCATTGAAGGTCCGCTTGGAGACGTGTATTGTTTCATGAAAAGTTTCTCTTTGCATCTGTTCCGCAGTGTTCTCCCTATTAAAGGGGAAGGATGTATTTTAATATCTGGGAAAATAGGTTTCCATTTGTATTTCAAAAGGTTAAAAAATAATTTGCCCATGAACATGTTTCTGCAAAATCCAGGTTGCCTGTTGGAGAACTCGGTTTCATGCTGTTTTTCTCTTATGGATAACTTTCCGTAGGGCATTGCTTCAAATAGTTGTAATCATATTAGTTCTACTTTTACATCAGCAGGATTGAAAACTTCATTTCCAAAAGATGTTGAAAATAAGACCTTTTGTACTAGAATAGAATTTCCTTTTTCTAGGAACCTGATCTTAGCAAGTCAACCACCATCAAACCAGCTCTGCCCACATTGTCTCAAAACACACAGCAGCACTCAGCATTTCTGTCTCGCTCCAGCAGCCAGGCAGTTAAATCTGCCTTGTTTGGTTTTGCATATGAGATGTTATTTAGAAACTTTGTCTGGAGACCTTTTGTAAGGTGAGGGTACAGCACTTCTGAATTTCCTTTTTCTATATGCTTCTAGAGCTAAACCTTGGGTCGGGGGAGGTAGGGACAGTGTCTCCTGCTTGTATACACTAGTGGTGAAGTACGAAATAAAAAATTATATCTAATAAATAGCCTTAAATTTGGTAAGTGGCATGGGTTTTTTTCCTTTTCTAAAAATTTAGAAACATTCTCAGGATTTAGGTTATTCGTGAAACTTCTACTGGTAAACAAGATTTGAAATGAGCTTATAGGCAAGTTGATTTTTATGAAAATTTATCGTCCTACAAATGTAGCAAGAATTAACTCTGTAGTTTTTAATTTTTTTAAGAATGCCATTTGCAGGGCTTTACAGAGATCATCTCACTTAGTCAAATCTGGAGACAGCTTCTAGAACTATGAGTGTATTTGTTTTAATATTTCATAAAACTAGTGGTAATAATAGACATTATAATTTAACCATTCAAACTATATGTTTACAATATTCATGTAAGCATATAAAATCTTTACCACTAATATAAAAAAATAATAATTTTGAGAACATGAGGGGAAAGCAGTATTTAAAATCATATAAACAGAAATGCTAAATTTCAGTTTAGGTTGGTATTTGTTAACATTGTCAAAGCAAGGGAACTAATAGAAATGTTACTTTTTTCTGAGCATCTAATTTTTCTATAAATTTTTTTCTCAAATATTTTTGTTTTGTAAATGACATTCTGTATTGGCCTATTCTTTTTTTTAATTGTCTAAAGTTTTACATATCTCCTTTTTCTCCAATTGACCACCCCTCCCAGCCATCGCCACCCCCGAGAGCAAGCCCCCACCGCCCCAGTGTCTGTAGTATTCTTGAACATCCAGGAAAATTTCAGAATTTGCCCCTTTTAATTCTGATCTACAGAGTTCTTTATTATTATGAACTATTTCAAACACTTAGAAATATACCAAAAATAATATAAAATACTCGTATACTACCACACAGGTTTAACAGACATTAACACGTTGCCATGTGTGCTTTAATTCTCTCCAAATATAACCATTAACTCGCAGTTAGTGTACATATTGTGTACATTACCATGTCTGTTTTTTATTTTTATTGTGTATTTATAGATTCATAAAAATATTTTTTTAAAACCTGGCCAGTGTGGCTCAGTGATTGAGCGTCGACCTGTGAGCCAGGAGGTCACGGTTCGATTCCTGGTCAAGGGCACAGGCCCGGGTTGCAGGCTCCATCCCCAGTGTGGGGCGTGCAGGAAGCGGCCGATCCATGATTCTCTCTCCTCATGGATGTTACTCTCTTTCCCGCTCCCTTCCTCTATGAAATCAATAAGAATATATTTTTTTTAAAGAATATGGTACCGTTTCATGTGTTTGTATTTTACATACCTGCTTTCATGTGTTCCATGCCCTTTTGCAGTTTGTTTATCATTCAATGTTGCTTTTGTGAATTGTGCTGATGCAGATGGAGTTCATTTCATTTTGTGCATAAGGCACATACTCACTCAGCTTGTTTCCAATCGTTTAGTTCCCTGAGCAGCATTACGTATGTTTTATCACATGTGTGTTTGAGGTTCCGGCGGATATACAGGGTGAGCACATCTTCCATTTTACTCTATGAAAGTGTGGTTCGAGGTGGCTAAGTTTCAAGCCCTGTTGCTAGGCGATTGCATTCTTAGCTCAGCTGTTGTTTGATTTTACTAGTACCGTGTGATACTTAAATTCTTTCCATTTTATGTAGGCAGCGAGAGATACTGGGGGATTCCATGTTTTATTAGAAGTTTATCATCAATTCATCTCTTATAAAGGTTTAGGCATCAATTAATACAGAGGCAAATTACAAGCTTTTAAAGTGACAATCAACATGTATTTTCTGACATTTTAAATCAGTCCTCAAATCATTTAACTTACTTTTAAACACACTTTAAATTAGTAATAGGTGCTTACTTTTGAGTAACTACTTTAGTGACTTGAGAAACTATGGCATTTCCTTTAATCAGCCTGTTGTTGAAGCCATACATGTCACTTAACTTTATAATCTTTGTTAAGAGTGTTAGTTAGCTTATACCTGGCCGGTTTGCTCAGTGGTTAGAGTTTCGGCCCACAGACCAAAGGGTCACAGGTTAGATTCAGGTTAAGGGCATGCACCTCAGTTGCAAGTTCAACCCCAGACGCATGAGGGAAGCAACCAATAGATGTTTCTCTCTCTCTCTCTCTCTCTCTCCACTCTACTCTCTCTAAAAAGTCAGTGGGAGAGGGGATATCCTCAGGTGAGGATTTTTTGAAAATGAAAGAAAATTTAAAACTTTTGAAGAGTGTTAGCTGAACAATACATTTTGAACAGATTTACACACAGACTTAAAACCTAGTGATAAGCGTACGCTTTTCTTTTCCTTGAAATATTTTACAATTAAGCAAACGAAACATCGCCCATAAGAAAAGAGCTCTGGGGAGATCCGGGCCTTGTAAATGCTCGCGTTTCGTCCTGGAAAACGTTCGTGCTTCAGGGAATGAAGAGGCTTTTGAACGTGCTGCCCAAACATGCCTCAGAAACCGGTCTGAATCTTCGCCGCGGCGGACGTCTCGTGGAGGGAGTACCCTGGCTTGAACTCCGACGTGCTTTCACTCCTGCTCGAGTCCCCTTGGAACCTTCTAGAAAGAAGCTGGCACATTATTTTGCGGATGTTACTGGACATCAGGAAGTACATGACGGGGTCCAGGCAGCTGTTGAAAGACGAGAAGACCAGCATGATCTCGTTGGTCTTGTGCACGATCTCCTTCCAGTAACACGAGGACACGTTGAGCTGCACGGAAACGTACACAAACCGGAAGGCGTGAAAGGGCACGAAACAGACGGTGAAAATGATCAGCACGATGAAGGAATTCCGGGCCGTCGTGGCGTATTTGCCCGAATTGGGAAACTTGGACCGCCTCTTGGAAATCTTCAGTAGGTTCTTGCCGATCTTCAGGTAGGACAGGATGATCAGGAGGAAAATCAGCCAGAACATGACCACCAGCACCAAATTGAAAATGGCTTCGCCTTTCTCCTTCCGCTTGTCTCTGTAATGGAAGCACATGGTGGTATTGTGTCCTCCGCTCTGCAGGGTTAAAATAATCATAGTGAGGAACCCAGCCAGCGCCACGGCCCAGACTACACAGCAGACGTAAATGCTCTGCCTGGTCGTCACGGCCTTGCGCTGCTGCACGGACCGGTTGATCTTGACGTAGCGATCCAGGCTGATGAAGCCGAGCAGGATGATGCTGATGTACATGTTCATGTAGAAGAGCGTGCCCACCACCTTGCAGAGGACCACGCCCAGCGCCCACCTGTTGTGGTTCAGGTGGTACAGGATGCGGAAGGGGAGGCAGAAGATGAGCAGGAGGTCCGCCACGGCCACGTTCAGGAGGTAGATCTGAATGGAATTCCGTTTGCGGTGGATCCCCAAGAACACATAGAGGGCGATGATGTTCCCCACCAGCCCCACGAGGAAGATGACCGAGTAGAAGGCGGCGAGCGCTCGCGACAGCAGGTGCTCGTCCATGGGGCAGTCGGTGGAATTCGGGGCCCCCGAGAAGTTGCGTGGCGACGGGGCGCTGTGGTTGGTCAGGAAGCAGGCTCCCTGGGGAGAGGAAGGCCAGCTGCTGGCCGAAGTGGCCGGCGTCATGGTCACGGGTGATGTCGCGTCGTCTTCTGGGGGGATCAAAAGGCGGAGGTCCCGAAGGACATGGTCCTCGCGGGTGGCTTCCGTAAGGGCTTCAGATGCTTCCTACAACAGAAGGTCAGGCATTGATTCATTTGCTGTTTGAAGACGTTGCTTTAACTGCAAGCATAAATAATAAGTGACTTTTTTTAGACACGGCAAAATTTACTTTTCTCCTACTTTAGAGCCTTAGACCATGTGAGTATGTATTCTATGTATGGAGCAGCATTATGGTGTCAAAAACAAGCAGCAAAGATATAGTACAATCACACCCGGCCAGTGTGGCTCAGTGGTTCAACATTGACCTATGAACCAGGAGGTCAGGGTTCCATTCCCGGTCAGGGCACAGGCCCAGGTTGTGGGCTCCATCCCCAGTAGGCAGCATGCAGGAGGCAGCCCATCCATGCTTCTCTCTCATCATTGATGTTTCTCTCTCTCTCTCACCCTCTCCCTTCCTCTCTGAAATGAATAAAATATTTTTTAAAAGAAAGAAAGAGTGCCGGGGGGGAGGGGGGGTAGCCAGCCAGGTGACTGCCTTGGTGGAGCATCACTTGCACTTCTTTAAAAAAAAAAAAAGACACGTGGATTTGGAATGACAGCAATTTCCTGCTTTGGCATCTTCTACAAAGAACAATATTTGGGAGAACTCAGCCTCTCTTAACTCAAGCGCCGATCTGCTCAAGAAGAAACCATTTTGCTGGAGGGTGGAGGGTACACTTATCTTCCGTGGAAGGGGAACTGGCGAAGAGGAAGCTGTCCAGCCTCGGTTAGGGTCTTTTTCCGGAGTTCAGAGCAGTGGAGGGAGGGAGGCAAATTTCATCAAGTGGACAGAAGCTCCCAGCGTGCTTTTGTGTTAGGAAATTCTAGAAGGGAAGGGCCATCGAGGAAGGCGGGCAGGCTGCCAAGTGTGCAGCTGATGGTGCCGTCTAGCCAGGAGGGGGATGCCGACAGAGGGAGCTGCAGTGACTTTTAAAACAATCGTTTTTTCCTCCTCCCAGGCCACACCTTACACTCCATGCAGCGAGGGACCAAGTCTACTTTGTTTGCCGCTATGTACCAAGTGCTTGGTACAATAAAGACTGTTGAATGAAAGAGGGGATTTTGGTATAAAACTATGTAAAGGGCTCCTTGTGGATATTAAAGTCAACTGTTCCAGTATAGGAAGGGCTCTAGCTGACTTAACAGAAACACAGCTGCACAATTACAATCGGCTCCAGTTGCCATAGCAGCAGTGTGATGTGGCAGCAACAAACACGCACCCCTTAGGCTGAATTCCTACGTCTGGGCAGGGGGGGGCCTTTTTTTATTATTGTTTTGTTAACCCTCACCCGGGGATATTTTTCCATTCATTTTTAGAGAGAGTAGGAAGGAAGGGGAGAGACAGAGAGAAACAGCAAAGAGAGACACATTGATCGGTTGCCTCCCACGGGGGCTCCAACCAGAGCCTGCAACCGGGCCACGTGCCCTCGCCTGGAACCCAACCCAGGACCCTTCAGTCCGCCGGCCAACACTCTATCCACTGAGCCACACCGGCCAGGGTGATCGGGTGGTGTCGTAAGTGAAGATGGTTACTGCTCGTCTGGTCCTGTCTCGAGCTGGTAGGCTTCCACCCACAAGGCAGACTGGCACCTGCAGCAGCTCACCCTGGAAAGGGCCCAGCGATGGGGAGGAGCCCAGTCATATCAGAGCGAGTTGAAGGCCACAGGCGCCTGTCCCCGGGGATGTGAGCGCGGGACCAGGCCACCCTGGCTCCCCCCGCAGACCTGATCTAATTGGTCTGGAATGGGCTCCGGGCCCTGGTTTCCTTTAAAAGCTCCTCGGGGGATCCTAAGGCGCATGCAGAATTGAGCCCTGGGGCCAGATAGCTGAGCCGCTACCTAATATTTATTTAGCATCTGCTATGTTCCAGGCAGCGCGTTCCACACGATCAGGATATTTCATTTACGTAATCCTTAGGGAAGCCATGCGAGGTAGGTTTTACAAAAGAGGTCATGAAAGGTCCAGAGGTCATGATCCTCACCCTGGACCACCCACATCTGAAGTGGCAGCGCCCAAGTTGGGACTCAGATGCCCATGATCCTTTGCACCAAGCCTCTCTCCTCCTAAGTACATATGGTCAGCATTTTTGTTGTTGTTAAACCTCGCCCAACGATATTTCTCCATTGGTTTTTAGAAGGGGGAGGGAGGGAGAGAGAGAGAGAGAGAGAGAGAGAGAGAGAGAGAGAGATGAGAGAGATGAGAGAGAGGAACATTGATATGTTCCAGCATGCATTTTGACTGGGGCCAGGGATTGAGCCCACAACCCGGGCATGTACCCTTGCCCGGAATCAAACCTGGGACCCTTCAGTCCGCAGACCGGCACTCTATCCACTGAGCCACACCGGCCAGGGCCAGCCTTTTCCTTGTCAGTGATGAGTTCAGTCAGCAGTATTTTGACACGATTCCTTTCACATTATCCATAGTTCTAAGAAGAGATTATGCCGCATAGCTTTACTTCTCTAGAAAAGGTATTCATCTTCCTATTTGCTATGTCCGTTACAGCTGGTAATAAGTACAGAGTTTACAGAATCACAAATCATTCGTCAGAATGCTCGGCACTTCCCCCAGAACATATCTTTGCCAACTTATTTCTAGGCCTGAGAGCCTTAAGATGTTTCTAGAAAGCTGCTAGCACACAACACAGATCCCGAAACTATTTGCCTCAGCTCTAACCTGCAAATAAAATAAATGATAGTTGGACAAGACCCCCAATAAACCTCTCTTTGACCGGAATCGAACCTGGGACCCTTCAGTCCGCAGGCCAATGGTCTATCCACTGAGCCAAACCGGTTAGGGCTGAATCCTCACCCGAGGATATTTTTCCATTGATTTTAGAGAGGAAGGGCGAGGGAGAGGGAGAGAGAAACATCGATGTGAGAGAGACACATGATGGGTTGCCTCCTGCACACACCCTCGACCAGGGCTGGGGAACCTACAACCGAGGTGCATAAACCTCTGATCAGCTTTATTTTCAAGCTTAAATAAAATAAAGCAAAGCAATGCGTCCGTTTAACTAGTAATAGTAGCCATCACTTAGAAGCGTATAGTCGGCGGCTAGTGTCCAGTCATTTATTTACAAATTAACTGACTAAATACTGTTTGAAATTCCGTGGCTGTTTTTCGCCTCCTTTCCAATGTCAGTCGAGTTACATCCGCTAAGTAACCACACTCTGTGTTTAAGGCCATGGTTGCTGTTTTGCGAAGCGTGTGTTTGGTTTGTTGAGAATGGCCAGTGAAGGCGGGAAATGGCCGCTGCTGCTCCGGTGGCCCGTGTGCCATATTGCAGGGGGCGCAGTGGTTTTCTGCCCATCGCCACCCGGCCTTTGCCAGTTCCTGTAGGAGCTTCATGAACCCAGCACATGCCTCTGTGGCCTCGAATGAGCAAGTTTTGAAATGCAGTCTGGGTGCCGGCGAGAACGGCGCATGGCTGTGTTACCGGACATACCTGTTTGGTGGCAGCAGCGACCTAACACCGCTTGTGGCTTCACTGCATCATGAGAGAGACTGTCATTCAGGCCATGCTTCAGAAGCTGCATTCATTGCTGCGTGCAGAACAGAAATGGAAAGCATGTTACTCTGGAAATAATACCATTGGTAGCCCGGGCCAGTGTGGCTCAGTGGCTAGAGCATCGGCAGAAGGGCTGAAGGGTCCCAGGTTCGATTCCGGTCAAGGGCACGTACCTCAGTTGCAAGTTCCCCAGCCCTGGTTGGGGTGTGTGCAGGAGGCAACCAATCATTATGTCTCTCTCAGATCGATGTTTCTCTCTGTCTCTCCCTCTCCCTGCCTCTCTAAAATCAATGGAAAAATATCCTCGGGGAGGATTTAGCCCTGACCGGTTTGGCTCAGTGGATAGAGCGTCGGCCTGCGGACTGAAGGGTCCCAGGTTCGATTCCGGCCAAGGGCATGTACCTTGGTTGCGGGCACATCCCCAGTGGGGGGTGTGCAGGAGGCAGCTGATGGATGTTTCTCTCTCATCGATGTTTCTAACTCTCTATCCCTCTCCCTTCCTCTCTGTAAAAAAATTAATAAAGTATATATATATATATTTAAATATCCCAGGTGAGGATTTTTAAAAAAAATACTATTAGTAGCATATTAGGTTTTGTTATAAACTTAACTATGTCTAAGAAAACCATTTTTTCAACTTTAGCTGAATTAACTAAAGAGCATTTTGCTTTCGCTTTTCTCTAATAGTCCCCTTATTTACTTCTGAAGCCCAAAAGTTAAACTGCAGTACATCTGGTCATTACCATAAAATAGTAACAGCACAGTAAAGAAAATGCTATCATCGAGACTAGGCAGACAGCAGAACTTAATAAAGGCAGTCAGTGAAAGATCATGCGTAATTGGAAATCATAAAAAATCACAATACACTGGAAAGAAACCCACTGCAGCTCCTCACTCAGACCAGTCAGATCAGCCGAGACATCATTCTGAAAGCAGGCCTCACTTTTCGTATTCAGATCTCTCCGCTTCTAACTAGAAGAAAGGATCGTCTGAGTAGTAGAAATCAAGGGGTACTCACAGCTCAGGCTCCGGAGTGGAAGGCACTGAGCCCCGCACTTCCCTAGACAGTCAGTGTGTCAGCTGGGCTCCTGCATCCGGTGGGGCCGTGGGTTAGGGCTTTCTGCTTTTTTTTTTTTTTCCTGTCTGCATGTGGTAATCGGCTTTTTTTTTTTTCCTTTTTCTTTCTTTTTTCAGTATGACAACCCTCAGCTTTCGTCTCAGCGGACACTGAACTTTAGGGAATTATGTCTGTCTTTTCGATGAGGTTTTCCCTCGTCCCTCAAAATAAAGAAGCTGTATAAGTTCTCATTAGAAATGGGCTTTTTCTCTTTCAGACTTTTTTCCCCTTTAAAACGTTTTAGTATAAAGCATAATAGTGGAGGTAAAGATAGATGAGTAAAGAACACCTGTTACATCTCATCACACAGTTTTTGGAAGTTAATTTTCTGTCGATGCATTTTACATCCTGAAATGTGTAATTTTAGCAAAGTCATATTTAATGAGTATAATTAAATGCTAGTCACTATGGCTGATTCAAGATTTCAAGTTTTTACATTTAAGAAGGCTCTTTCTCATGATCCAACTGTTATTGGAGCTCATTAGAGCATGTGTGGGCTGTGACAATGTTGAGATGAATTTCTGATAATTCTTAGACATGTAAAGGGTAGTTTACAAAAGCTGCTGGTTCTTGAGGAACAATTTTTTTCTTTTCCTTTTTTTTAAGGTCCATAATGTGGCCTTTATTTTGTAGCTAACCAGAAGGCCAGGAAGGGCGTTTGAGAAGGTTTGTTGATGACCTACCATGCAAAGCTAGAGTAGAAGTTGATTTAGAGTTACCTGTGTAGCTGTATCTTATATGGACTTTTGAAACACAAGCATTGAGCCCTAGCTGGTTTGGCTCAGTGGCTAGAGCATGGGCCTGCAGATTGAAGGGTCCCGGGTTTGATTCCAGTCAAGGGCACATGATGATACAGAGTCATTGATCGGCTGCCTCCTGCAGCCCCCCCCCAACCCCCCACCCGCCCCACTAGGGATCAAGGCTGCAACCCAGGCGTACGTACTAACCTGGAATTGAACCATGACCTCCTGGTTCATAGATCAACGCTCAACCCCTGAGTCACACCAGCTGGGCCCTTACCTCATTCTTGTAAATCCACTTCCCCTCACCCTTCCTTTTCCTCCTTTGTCAGCATCTTAGGTTTCTATTTATATAAAGATAAACGTGAACACAAAGAAATAAATGGAGATGCTTATTTGGTGCCCTCTCTGAACTGATACCTCTATCTGAATCCCAACCCCGGTTCAGTTCAGCTCACCGCCTCCTCCAGGCCTAAACCCTGCCAGGCAGGCGGAGGGCTGCGGGGTACAAACACATTTCACACTGATTGGTCTCACTTCTGATTCATGACCACAGACCTCAGGTGAATCCACTGCTGCCAGTCTTGCTGTCTTCCCCGGGCCCGGTGCTTCTCAAAGTATGGCTCCCAGACCAGTAGCATCAGTGTCCCTCATCTCAGACCTGAGGAATCAGGACCTGCGGGGGGTGGAAGCCAGCAAGGCTGGGGGATGCTGATGGTACCATTTGAGGGCGACCAACTTAGTCACCTCGCGCTCCTGTCCTTTGCAAATCCTTTGCACACCTCCGCTCTCTACAAACTGCCAGCAGCCGCCGGCCCTGTCCCACTCCCACTCGGTGATCGCATCTGATTTTGAAGGAAATGGAAAGTAGAAGTTCTCAGAAGGGAACTTCCTCATCTCTACATCCACATCTGTCTGCCTCCGCAGGTGCCCCGCATCCTGCCGCCTTCACTGCCACCAGGGCCAGCCCCCCGCCCCCTGGTGCACCCCCGTCCCATCCCCTCTCTCTCCTGGAAATGTATTTCCTCTCTACGAATCTCTCCCATCAGCGCACAAATGTCTGTTTAAAAACAAAGGCCTGGCCAGTGTGGCTCAGTGGTTGAGCGAAAAATATATATTAAAAAAATAAAAAACAAAATTCCATGCTAGCTGGGGCCAATGGGAAATAGGGGACATATGTAATACTTTCAATAAAGATTTTTTTGAAAATCTCTAGATACCAATAGTTACCCATGAGAAGGGCGAGGTTGCAAGTGAGGAGAGGGATCAAAGCTACACCTCTCGGAATGGTATTTGCTTAGAGTTTTCACCTGGAACTATGCACATGTTTTACATAATTAAAATACCAAATTAGGTCAGCATCTAATGGAAACAAATCGAGCTCACCATGTAACAAATCGAAAGCATAACCACAGGAATTCTTTTGAGTGACTTTACAATAGGGTAGGATAGTACAAAGAATTGCAGACTCCTTTCACTCAGATTCCCCGTATGTTAACATTTTTCCACTTTTGTTTTATCTTTCTCAGCCTCTCGCTCTCATCTACCTCTTTATCTACCTCTTTATATATATTTCCTCAAAAGAAGAAATTCTCTTAATCGGTACAGTAAAATGATCAAAATCATGGCATTTATATGGATAGGCTACTATTGTATAATCGATAGGTCTTTTTCCAGTTTCTTCTCTAGAGACAGGCCTCGTGTCTCCTCTCCCACTTCCGGTTTCTCACCTCCCTTTCCCACAGAGAGGCAGGGCGGGGCCAGAGGAAAGGCGGGCATGGCCAGGGCAGAGAATTCCCTAGGCACCAGGCTCACTTGCAGTCATTTGATCTGACTCTTCTTACTTAGGGGTGAAATGAAGGAAGAAGAGAAAGGCCATAGCATCCCCTGAAGGCCCAGACACTGTAGTAAAGCCAGGTTTCAGGGAACATTTGAGCACAAGGTGTCAAAGATATTTCTTCCTTAAGCAAATGTAGACTGTCACTCAAAGGAAGAGAACATTGCATGGAAAAGGCAAAAAATGTATCTTCCTTAAGCATCTGTGCTTCCTGAGTAATTCCTTTATTTATTTTTTATATTTTTTTATTGATTTCAGAGAGGAAGGGAAAGGGAGAGAGAGAGAAACATCCATGATAAAAGAGAATCATGGATTGGCTGCTTCCTACACACCCCACACTTCAGGTCAAGCCCACAACCCAGGCCTGTGCCCTTGACCGCAATCGAACCATGACCTCCTAGTTCTTGGGTTGACGCTCAACCACTGAGAGCCACACCCATCGGGCTTAATTTATTTTTAATTAGAGTTGACATACAATATTATATTAGCTTCAAGTGCACAGCACAGTGATTAGAATCCTAAGTAATCCTTAGCACCGTACCCTAATCTGGGAAGCAAATAATTCCTGGAAAATAGTAGATAGAACAGGTAAGTCTTTGGAGACATCAACTAGAAGTGAGAATAAGACAAAGTATTCAAGCACCCAAGATAATTCTAGAAGTTTTTACTGTATTAGTTTATTGTCATGTTACTCGGTTTTGTGTACATTGAATTGTTCATGTTAAATTAATCCTCATCTCTGGTGTTTTTGTCTGTTTTGCTTTCAGCCCCACTGTGTTCTCCTCGCTTCAAAGGAAAACTCGGCACCTGTTAAACTCGGGGGCTTCGGGGTAGCTATTCAGTTAGGAGAGTCCGGACTTGTAGCTGGAGGTAAGAACACTTTTTAAAAATATTTTTCGAAACCTGGTCACTTTTAGGCTGGTGTAAAACTTTCACACTAGATATTACCCTCTCTTCAATGTTTTATACCCCATTGCCCCCTACCCCACCCCCCCAAAAGTGCCATTGTATAGTTTTGAATTTAATAGCTCTGTAGTCATAACTAGAATTTTAGTCCCTTAAGAATAGGTTGTCTTTTTTTAAATATTTTTATTGATTTCAGAGAGGAAAGGAGAGGGAGAGAGAGAAAGAAACATCAACGATGAGAGAGGATCATGGATCGGCTGCCTCCTGCACACCCCCCACTGGGGATGGACCCCGCAACCCCGGCATGTGTCCTGACCGGGAATCGAACCGTGAACTCCTGGTTCCTAGGTCAACACTCAACCAGTGAGCCGGGCTAGGCTTTTTATTCTTTGCATCCCCAGCACTAACAGAGAAGAGACCCTACATACAGAGATTGAAACAATGTTGGAAGAAGTTGATGTTTGAGGCAAAGTGATTTTTAAGGTTGAACTGAGTAGACGAAGTCAAATAAGAAATGTCGGGATTATGTACTTTCAGGCTTACACCTATGGCTAATTTTTCATTTCATGCTGTTTTACTTTTTCCATTTGTCAGAGTACTGCTCAAGCCCTGATCTGTGTATTTGG
>NW_006282272.1:398107-419842 GCF_000327345.1 Myotis davidii
GAGCGGGCAGTGTGAATGCAGACTAATTTTATTATTAGCCAAAGCAAAACATAACGAGAAAATCCCCAGGCCAGAAAACGAAGAAAAGCTAAAATAGAGGCTTACTTCGCCAGCGTACGGAGGTGGATGCTAATTACAGATTCAAGTGTTTGGGTTTCTGTTTATTCCTTTGAATGGACTCCAGCTCAGAATGCCGTCCTGTTTTCAGTTCTGTTCCTTAGCTTTGCAAATTGCTTAGGTCCCCATTCTGTGAGCTTCCCTTCTAGTCATTTCCTTCTACTTTCTCTCTCAATACTGCCAGCCTTCACAAAGAGGAAACATGGGGAATATCAACAGCACCATTTTGTTGTTGTTCATCCTCACCTGAGGATATTTTTCCATTGATTTTTAGAGAGAGTGGAAGGGAGAGGGAGAGATTGAGAGAAACATTGATGTGAGAGAGACACATCTATTCGTTGCCTCCTGCATGTGCCCCGACTAGGGCTGGGGAACCTGCAACCAAGATACATGCCCTTGACCAGAATCGAACCCAGGACCCTTCAGTCTGCCAGCTGACACTATCCACTGAGCCAAACTGGCTGGGACAACAGCACCTTTTTAAACCTGTCATCTTTCAAGAATGTTTATAGTAAATTCAAATACCTGACCAATGATAAATATCAAAATAATAATGTTGCACAAGATACTTTATTTCATTTCTTTTTTATTTTATTTGTTGATTTTTCGGGAGAGAGAGACATCAATTTGTTGTTCCAGCCACTTATGCATTCATTGGTTGATTTTCTTATAAGTTTTGTTTTAAGTATGTTATTATTGCTGAGAGAGAGAGAGAGAGAGAGATCCATTGATTTTCGGGGAGAGCGGAAGAGAGAGAGAGAGAGAGAGAGAGAGATTTATGTGAGAGAAAAACATCAATTGGCTGCCTCCTGCATGCACCCTAACTGGGGATCAAACCCACAACCTGGGCATGTGCCCTGAATGGGAATCGAGCTGGCAACATTTCAGTGCATGGGACACTGTTCAGCCAACTGAGCCACACCGGCCAGGGCCATCGGTGGATTCTTATAGGCGCCCTGAGCGGGGACCGAGCCTGCAAGCTTGGTGTGTGGGGACAATGCCGCATCTCATTCACTAAAACATCAACGCAGCATTGACACAGACCAGCTTCTGAAAATGAGGCAGGAGTCATCACTGTATTCCTTAAATCATTACTTCACCACATTGTCCTCTAAAGAGAAAGGCATTTCCTCCTTTATCTGTTCCATACAGTAAAAACCATTTACATATATGGATCACGGTTCGATTCCCGGTCAGGGCACAGGCCTGGGTTGCGGGCTTGATCCCCAGTGTGGGGCTGCAGGAGGCAGCCGATCCATGATTCTCTCTCATCATGGATGTTTCTCTCTTTCTCTTGCTCTCTCTGCCTCCCCCTTCCTCTCTGAAATCAATCAACTTATATTTTTAAAATTGTACTAGAAAAGAAACGCACTCTCAATGAGACCGGCGAGCTCTCTTTTCCAGAAGCGTTCTGGATTTGTGTCCTGCACACCTTGTGCCTCTCCACCCCTGGTTGGAACACCTCTTGCCATTTTATCTGTCTAGTTCACTCTTACTGATGTTGAGGCCTGAGCTAACGATCATCTTAAAAGCAGGTTGAAGTTCCCCATCCCGTTAGGGAGCTCACTCCCCTGCCATGTTGCCGCAACTCCGCGCTACATGCCTCTGTGTCGCATTGATGCCGACGTTTGTAATCCTGGCAAACAGTACGCTTTGTGAGGGTCCGGCGCAGTCGTGCTTGTCCCTCTGTTATGTCCACAGCACCTCCTGCAGTTGTCGGGGACGTAGGCACTTAGGAAATTGTCCTGAAATGAAAGGTACTGGTTCCTAGTTAATTTCCAGTGAATAACAGCTTCTGTGCAACCAATGAGAAGCTGAGGCTGGACTGAGCATAGAAAGAAGAAACAAAGGCCTTTGAACAATGAGCACATTCACCCCTGAAACTCCTGAGGGGGTTCCCGTCTGTAGCCCTCCCTTCAGTGACGACTCTGCAGCATCCAGAAAGGGTTAAACTGTGTGCAGCAACTTGTGTGAAAAGAACCGGGAAATGGTAGGCAGGTGCCCTCCCAAACTAGGAAGGTAACAAGGTTCGGGTGCGTGGACGCCAGGCCTACAGCATTGCCTACGTAGCCGTTCACCACAGTTCCCTCTGCGGTGTTCTGGATAATGAGATCATGATGTTATCAGAAATACAACATTTAAATAGTGAAATGGTTATCTGATGCGTATCACATACAGGGACATTTCACTTGGTTTGGTGATGGGCTTCCTGTTCTTAGAATTTTGTGGTGAGAGTCGTAAAATCAAGTGACCACGCAGCAGGAAAAGTTGAGAGATAGCAAACGAGGAGTTTCGGGACGTTGGTGTATGTGAAAGGTTAACTCCAGCCCTTTTACATGCTACGGATCTGCACCAAATCCCAAGGATCACGCCCATGTTCTTCCCACCATTGTCCCTCCTCCTGTCACCTACAAGCAATTCTTGAACCAAAATACATGCATCTTCCCCAAGATGAACACGCATTCTCCACATCAGGGTAGACTTCCATGCAGATGAGCAGAGAGAGCCCCCCCACCCCCGACTGGGTGCCTGGGGGAAGCTTGCTTTCTGTAAATATTTTTCCTTGATGTTGCTGTTGCTTTAAATGTAGGACGCGTCGGGACACCTCATTTTATGGCCCCAGAAGTCGTCAAAAGGGAGCCTTATGGGAAGCCCGTGGACGTGTGGGGCTGCGGCGTGATCCTCTTCATCCTGCTCAGTGGCTGCTTGCCTTTCTACGGAACCAAGGAGCGATTGTTCGAGGGCATCATCAAAGGGAAATACAAGGTATGCCCGGCTTTCCCGTGGAGACGCCGTTATTCTGAGAAATGGGTTTTGAAGTCACTGCCTGTCTTTGGGTGACTTGTCACGTCGATCCCAAGTCAGAGAAACATTCACATTTTGGGGGGCGGATGTGGATGGGAAACCACACATACACGCCACATTCTTCTGACGAGTGAAGTATTGCTTTCACTATTGAAGAAGTGCAAAGTCATTACTGATGGTGTAAAGAGTGATGGACGGGCAGGGTGTACATGGGAAACACTGGGGAGTGTGTCCAGGTACCGGACCTGGGCAGCTGATGTTGGGAAAGTTCTTTTTCTTCCCGTTCTTACTCAAACCTGTACTTTCTACTCAGCAGAACCGGTTTCATTTTCAGCCATGCCTGGCAACGCAAAAGCAAGCACACAGGTTTCTCTAGCACTGTACTCCCAACCTGGGAGGTCCCCCAAGTTTTCTGTTCAACTCTTGTTTTTTATCTTTATTGTTGAAAGTATTACATATGTCCCCTTTTTTCCCCCATTGCCCCCTTCTAGCCTGCCCCTATCCCCCCGCCGCCCGCCACCCCAGGCCCTCACCCTCACCACCCTATTATCTGTGTCCATGGGATATGCATATGTGCATACAAGTTCTTTGGTTGATGTCTTCCCACCCACCCACCACCCCTGCCTTCCCACTGAAGTTTTACAATTTGTTCTTCCCAACTGCTCTCTCCTGCCGGCCTGATCCCCCTAACTGCTCTCCCCCTGCTGGCCTGACTGCCCCTAACTGCTTCTGCCTCAGCCCCACCACCATGGCTTTGTCTGGAAGGTCTCCTGGTCTAATTAGCATATTACCCTTTTATTAGTATGGATTTATATATCCACATACAAGTTTTTTGTTAACCTCTTCCCACCCACCTACCCTCCCCCCACCTTACCTCTGAGAATCCAAATTCTGTTCTGTGCTTCTATACCTCTGGATCTATTTTGTTGTTCAGTTCTTTAGTAATGTTAGAATTATTTCTATGGGACTTGGGAAAAGGTAGAGAAAAGGGGGAAGAAAAAAAAAGGAAGGAAAGGCAAAGTAGTTTCAGAGTTACAGCCTTATTCCTTAAAGCTGAAAACTGAAGCTTGTGGCGTTAAGAAGGTGAGACTAGTTTATACTTTTTTAAATGTTTCTGGCCTATGCACCATCTGCTTATAAAGGCATACGGGTTTGTCTTTATTTTATTTGGATTAAGATATATGCCACTGAAGAAGACAAAGATCACATGAACTCACTGATTTGTGGAATCTAATGAACGAAATGAATTGACCAACAAAATAAGACCGGAAGCAGGGAGCCATGGAACAGACTGACTTACCTCTATGTGGGGGTGGGAGGACGAGAAGAGATAAAGCAAAGAACTTACACAGCCCATGGACACGGGCAATGGGGTAGTGAAGATCTATGGTGGGGGGGGATAAAGAGGGGGGAAATGGGAGACATCTTTAATACTATCAATAAAAAATATCTATGTAAACAGTAAAAAAAGGATATATGCCCCAAAACTCTGTTAACAGAGAGGTGCTGAGTCTCGGGCTTTCTGCTTCTCTGAGAGGCAGTTGGCCACTCGGGAATAAGTCAGTCCTGTCTGCCCAGGTACCTCACTGCTCAGGGAACTGCTTGTGAGGAATCATCCCCCTCTCTGGTTGGACTCTGCCACATGAACTACATACACTAACATACGAAAATCAGCACAGTTAGGAATGCAGCAGCAGCAGCAGCACACCAGCCACAAGGCCCGCCAACGCATGCGCAGCGCTCACTGTGTGCCCTGAACGCTTCCACTTGATCAATTTCATCCTCACAATGACGGGTGGTGCAGGTGCCATCCAGTGAGATGGCCCGCTTGCCTGGGGAGTTACAAGTATTTGCTAATAATAAAGCTCTTCCTTTGTGTCTGTTCAGTTGCCAACTTCCTTTTTCCAAGGCAATGTGCTTCCTTCCAGCAGCTTCCGGTATTCGATTTCGTCTATGTTTAAAGCATTTAATAGTATTTTTGTTTCTTTGTAAGACACTTGGACCGTTCACACGTGTACAGAAGTTACGTGATTTTAAAAGGCCCTGTACCTGAAGGCTTGAAGCTTTGAGGTTAATAATGTAGCTGCACCTTCACTGGACCAACCTCACCTCTTGCCTCTCTCCATGACTTTTCTCACAGAAGCCGCAGGTTTTCAGCAGCTCAGTGTGAAGTCTAGATTCATCTCTCCCATCAGTGATGAGGCTCGTGCATTTATTTAAGTGCACAGTGCTATGATCTGTCAGCACTTATGTCTACACTTTTTATTATGGAAAAGTTCAAACAAACAAAAGCAGCGGAGAGAGCAGCCTGATGACACCCAGCTACAATGCTTATCACCGTACAGCCCATCTTATTTTGTCCATATTCCACATCCTACTACATTATTTTGAAGCAGATCTCAAAAATACCATTTTATCACCCTGGTGGTTCTTAACAGAACTGTTATCAATACCCTGACCTCTACGGGTATTTTCAAGAAATTATAGTACATTTACGTTATCACAGTTTACAAACTACTACTGGTCTTAAGTTATTTTAATTTAACCTTTTATTCTCATTGGCTAGCTTGCTTGATTTTTTAAGTAGATGTGAGAAAATACTATTTAACTGGATTGTAGGCTAATATTTAATTTCAATTAACTTTTTTTTTCAATTACAGTTGACATTCAATTTTTTTTCAATATTATTTTATACTAGAGGCCCAGTGCACGAAATTCATGCATGGGTAGGGTCCCTAGGCCTGGCTGGTGATCAGGGCCTATCGGGGCCTTCCGGCTGCCAGCTGGGGCCTTCCTTCCCCAGCTGCCGGCCACCGGCCCAGGCCTTCCTTCATTCCGCGCCACCCTCTGGTGGTCAGCGCATGTCATAATGAGCAATCAAACTCTCTAGGTCGAACTCCCGAGGGGACACTTTGCATATTAGCCTTTTATATATGTAGATTAGCTGCAGGTGTACAGAGGAGTGATTAGTTATATAATTTATGAAGTGATCCCCCCCCCGCCCCGGAAAGCTAGGACCCGCCTGGCCCCGTACATAGTATTACAATACCATTCCCTATGCTGCACTTTCCATCCCCTGGCTATCGGTAACTACCAATTTTTAGTTCTTAATCTCTTCACCTTTTTCACCCAGCACCTTAGCCTTCCTCTCCTCTGGCAGGCCTCAGTGACTTCTCCGTATCTATGAGTCTGTTCAAGTAACTTCTTTATAAAAGACAAAAATATATTTCCCAAATGTAGAAGGCGCAGTATCATCTTACATCATTGTTAGAGGTAGTCAGTATCCTACACCGCAGAAGTCTAAACTGCCTGGCTTTTGTATTTAAATAAGTGACTGTGTTTAAAAAGAAAAAAGTAATTAGTTAATTAATTAGTTAGTGGCTGTTTTATAGCCTGGTGTGTTCCCCCTCATATACTCAACCCCCCACAATGATTTCAGCTCCTCTGCGGAGCCAAAGGAAGAGGAAACCCCAGACTGGGCCCCCTCATAAGGACGGGGAAGTACACTTCTCAACCCCTGCTCCAGGAACCTTACCAGCGCGCTCAGAGGGTTTCTCAAGCCCGCGCCCAAGGGCCAGGCCTTCAGGCTTAACCAGCAGCTCCTGAAACTCCAAGGGCTGTTTGGATATTTACATCGTTCATGGACCATACAAAACTATCTACTTAAAAACTAGCCTGGCCCCGGCTGGTGTTGCTCAGTGGATAGAGCGTCAGCGTGCAGACTGACGGATCCTGGGTTCAATTCTGGTCAGGGGCACATGCCCGGGTTGCGGGCTCGATCGCCAGCGGGGGGCATGGAGGAGGCAGCCCATCCATGATCCTCTCTCATCATTGATGTTCCTATATCTCTCTCCCTCCCTTCCTCTCTGAAATCAATAAATATATATATTTTTTAATTAGCCTGCTGTATTTAGTCAAACATTTAATTAATTCACCCCTAATGTCTTGGTAGGGCCAGACCAAATAATGTCAGAGGTTTAAATAAAATTTAAATGTAAAAAATACCATTTTTCATTTTGAAATGTTCTTTTAGTCCTTTCGAGGTCAAAGTATTCTAGTCTCTCTAGCTGAGGTAGAAATTGGAACCATAAACATTCTCTTTTTCAATTATTAAAAATATAACGTGTAATATTTTTATTTCAGAACATATGTAAGGAGCATTTGCTGATGCAATCTCCCATATAATGAGCAACAAGGAAAGCTCCCCCTTTGCCTTTCTCCTTATCAAACAAGCCTTTCGAATTACACTGACCGGCCAGGTTATGATGACCACCCCCTCAGTACAATGAAGTGAATTAGTTATGCAAATAATAATAATCATAAAACCTTGAGAGTATTTGCTTAGGAAGTTTTCAATATTGGGTATTTTTGGAAGTGTCGATGAAGTACTGAGGGGGTGGTCGTCATCATCTGGCCACTCGGTGTAGATTTCTGCTGTTTGCTCTGAGAATTTCACAGAAGTAGACACAGGAGAGGGATGTTAAATGACAGCGGATGCGGCCTTCTCCCTGGGATTAACTGTCCTGCCCCTGCCCCTGCCGCCCTCCCCAGATGAACCCCAGGCAGTGGAGCCACATCTCGGAAAGTGCCAAAGACCTGGTGCGGCGCATGCTGATGCTGGACCCGGCCGAGCGCATCACCGTCTACGAAGCCCTGAATCACCCCTGGCTTAAGGTACGCGGCCTCCCGCCCTGGGTGGGAGCACTCCCGGCGACAGCAGTGACTGCCCTCGAAGGTGGCCCTCCCACCTGATCATCTGAGTCGAGCCCGGCTGGCATGGCTCCCTGATTGAGTGGCCACCCATCAGCCAGGAGGTCGCAGGTTGATGCCCAGTCCTACCTGGGTGGCAGGTGCCATCTCCAGTAGGGGGCGTGCAGGAGGCAGCCGATCCGTGGTTCTCTGTCATCGTTGATGTTTCTAGCTCTCTCGCCCTCTCCCTTCCTCGGGAGAGGATTAAGAAGAAAAAAAAAAGAACTTTTAAACTTTCTTAAAATTTGAATGGGCTGCCATAAAAGAATGCTCTCCTACTAGACACTCACCCACCGGGGACTGAAGGGGAAATGGTGGAATTAGATGGCCTTGAAGTTTGTTCTAGTTCGAAGATACTGTGATTTTAAAATCCAAGTATTCCTCACAACTCAGAATGCGGGATCAGTGATGAAGTTAATTTTCAAATGCTCATTTTACCCAACAAGATCATGTCAAAGGTAACTTCATACCTTCATCATCATGTGATTGATTATTTTAACCATATATCTGAAAATTATGACTTGCTATTTCAGCCCTTTATTATTGCTGAAAATAAAATATTTTTCTCTTCATCTTGATCTTCATATGCCTCATTTGGGAATGTTTACCAGAATCATGGACTAAAATCTCCAGTCTCCTAGAATTCAATGTTTCACATTTAAGAATTTGGGCTTTAGCGTTTGTTTTAGGTTAAGCTTCTCACTTTTTTAAACAGTTACAGATGTTCTTTGTCTTTCTTGTTTTTATAGGAGAGAGATCGTTATGCCTACAAGATTCATCTTCCGGAAACAGTAGAGCAGCTGAGGAAATTCAATGCAAGGAGGAAACTAAAGGTAAATTAAAGAAATCGTCAAAATGCCAGACAGAGCCCGGCCGTTGTGGCTCAGTGATTGAGTGTCGACCTATGAACCAGAAGGTCAGGGTTCGATACCTGGTCAGGACACATGCCCGGGTTGCAGGCTCAATCCCCAGTAGGGGGCGTGCGGGAGGCAGCTGATCAGTGATTCTCATCATTGATGTTTCTCTCTCTCCCTCCCTCTCCTGCCACTCTGAAATCAATAAAAAGATATGTATTTTAAAAGCCAGACATGCAGTTGATGACCATTGTTTTTCTAGCTAAATTCTCAGTTCCAGAAATTACCACCATTTCAATAAGATTTTGATTTTTTTAAAATCTTGTACGGTAGTCCCTAAGTATGAATCTAAACAGTAAGTTTTAATAAATGAAGATAAGTCATATTTTAAATTTGTATTATTTTTCAAATTCATAGCAGAGATAAAATTGCTTTAAAAATAGTAACTGACTTATTACCCATTATTATTGAAGATGAATCTAGGTCCACGTTTTCTCACACTGGCTCTTTTCTCTTTGTTTTACAAGTCCTTGGCAAAAAAATAATTATTAAGATGGTACCGAAGAAGTTTCCCAAGACTTGAATTTCTTAGTTTGGCTATACACCTGAACCGGTATAGCCTACGAAAGAAAAAAAATCTTATTATCCAAAGTGAATTTTGGTCAGCTTTTTTTCTCGTTTTTGTTTTTGTTTTAATCCTCACCTGAGGATATGCTTAGAGAAAGGAAAGCGGGTGGGAGGAAGAAACATTGGTGTGAGAGAAAAACATTGATCAGTGAGAAACCTCACTGTGAGAGACACATCAATTGGTTGCCTGCCACACGCTCCCCCACCAGGGCGGGGGATCAATCCTGCAACCCAGGTATGTGCCCTTGACCGAGAATGAAACCCATGAGCCTTTGGTCCACGGGGCCAACGCTCTAACCACTGGACAACCCAGCTAGGGCTGGTCAACTGTTTTTGAAGTTACTTCTCCCCGTTCCAAGAAACATTAATTATGCTACGTCCTCAATTCTTCCCTAACGTCTTCTTGACTCTAATGCTGGGCTTTGGCCCTTGTGTCATTCCTCGGTCTGGGTGCAGCCTTCCCTTGCCCACATGCAGGCCTTTTATCGAAGGGCTCAGGTTCGCCCATCACAAGAAACCTGGGCTGGCCCTAACCGGTTTGGCTCACTGATAGAGCGTCGGCCTGCGGACTGGAGGGGCCCAGGTTCTATTCCGGTCAAGGGCATGTACCTTGGTTGTGGGCACATCCCCAGTGTGGGGTGTGCAGGAGGCAGCTGATCGATGTTTCTCTCTCATCGATGTTTCTAACTCTCTATCCCTCTCCCTTCCGCTCTGTAAACAATCAGTAAAATATATTTAAAAAAAAACAAACCTGGGCTGTATTTCTCCCAGCGCCACAGACTCGGGCCTGAAATAGCCCACGTGGTGACTAAGATCGATTTGGCCAGAGCCGAGCTGTCACAGCAGAAAGGAGTCATGTGAACTGACCACATCCCTCTGCAGGGATATTTCAAGCTTCCTGACCCACCAAACAACCTTGAATCGGGAACATCAGCAGTTAGGGGTGTCTCAGCCTCTGCGACAGCTGTGCGCCTTCGAGGGCTGCAGCCCCTGGGAAGCCCTCGTCCGCATGCTGCCTCTTCCGCCGGCTCCCCGGCTCCCAGAGCCCCCCACTCAGCTCTTCCCAGTGAGCATCTCCGCATCCATCCTTCCTCCCAGGCATCGGACGGAGGGCAACCCCCGAGTCTGGCCGACTCCCTCTGAGATGAGCACAAGGGGAGCTCTCAGGAAGCAGGAGAGAACTGCTTCTGCTCCCAGTCAGAGGGGAACTTTATGGTGGGGGTAAAAGAAAGAGGAGTAGAGCACTGTGGGAAACAGTGCGCTTTGCAGCGACAGTGCCTTAGGCCGGGGGTCGGCAAGCTCATTAGTCAAACTCAAATATCAGCAGTACAACGATTGAAATTTCCTTTGAGAGCCACATTTTTTAAACCTAAACTATATAGGTAGGTACATTGTGATTCACTTCATTAGGGTCCTCCTAAGGCTTAGGAAGAGCCACACTCGAGGGGCCAAAGAGCCACATGTGGCTCGCGAGCCGCAGTTTGCCGACCACGGCCTTAGGTGAATCGTGGCTCTGGCCCTTCCAAGCTGTGTAGACTTGAGCAAGTCATTTCAATACTCTGGGCCTCAACTTCCTTCTTTATAAAATGGGGATAAGGATAAGAGCTAACTCAAAGGTTGCCGTAAGCTTTTAAGGAATTAAGACATTTCAACAGTTAGCAGAGTACACAGCAGTCGTAAGTGCTCCATAGATATTATTTGCTAAACATTATTGTTGTTACTGTTTTATTATTATTTTAATGTCAATACCTTTGATTTGGTACTCTATACAGTTAAGCAAGAAAACAAAATAAAAGGCAGCCAGATCGGAAAGAAAGGAAAATTGTCTTTGTTTATAGATGGCATGATTCCGCATATAGAAAAATCCCAAGGAATCGTCAAAAAACTATTAGAAATAAGTGTAGTAAAGTTACAGGATGCAAGGTCACTGTATTGCACACTTTAAAATGGTTACTTTTATGTTATGTGAATTTCACACAACCCGATTTTTTATGCCATGTGACAAAATATTCTTATTTGAAAATGTTTTTGTTGATTTTAGAGAGAGGAAGGGAGAGGGACAGAGTAAAGGAAACATTGATCAGCTGCCTCCTACACACCTCCTCCTGGGGCTCAAGCCCACAACCCGGGCCTGTGTCCTGACAGGGAATCGAATCAGTGACCTCTTGGTTCATGGGTCGATGCTCAACCACTGAGCCACACCGGCCGGGCACAAAATATGCTTAAATACTGGCTTTCACTGTGGCACGCTCGAGGGATAGGACACATGCCCATAGTAACAGTGGCTCACTGCACCACTCAGCCCTTCTGAGAGAGCCCCACGTCCTCCCTCAGCCCCAGGCATGCAGGTTGGAGGGCTGTGTGTTTATCAGAAAAGCTCCAGGGGTGAGTGATTCAGACATGCCCAGCTTATTGGGAGTTATAACTCTGAAGCACAAACTGCAATGGTTAGACGTGGAGGTGGCTTCTAGTTTCCCATGGCCATAAACACTTGCGCGGCTGTCTTCATTAGCAAATCTTTGTATAGCTCTGATTATATTCTTAGGTAAGTTCTCCGCTACTGGAATTGTTGGCATCAAAGTGTACACATGTATTTTTGATTTTTTTAAGTGTTCGTATTTATTTTAGAAAGAGAGGAAAGGAGAGGGGGAGAAAGAGGGGGAAACATCAATGTGAGAGAGAAGCATTGATGGGTTGCCTCCATTACGCACCCCAACTGGGGACCGAACCCGTAACCTGGGCATGTGCCCTGATCAGGAACCAAACAGGTTACCTTTCCGATGAGGCTCAACCAACTGAGCCACGCCAGCCAGGGCTGTATTTAAGGTTTTTGATCTCTATAAATAACTTGCCCTCCCAAAAGGCTTATACCCAAACAGGTGTTTTGGCTAACAAGTTTATCGTTTTTGCAACCTCTTCCTCACTCAGAAAGTTTTACTCCATGCCAGAATATATGACAGTACTCACTTTGCTGGCATTTCAAGACAGTTACTCAGTATTGGTTCTAATAGTATCAACACTCCACCATCAGAAGTTGTTGCTCTCCACAGCGGCACTTCCGTTCTGGCATTTCACCTCTACGGCACCCTCAGGAAGACACTAAATCCCTGATGCGAACACGGCATGGATAAATAGAAAGCATTTATCATTCTCAGACTGTGTTTCAAACTAGATTTTTTTCAACATTTATGGAGCCCTGCCTGATTTGAATTCCCATCGTCCACTTCTTTTTCTTTATTTTATCACTTGATTTGACATCTGTGAATGATGATGGACAATTCCTTTTCCCCGTTTTAGTTGCCAGACATTTCACATGTTGGTTTGGGAGGGGTGCCCTTTTATTGAACGCTAAGCTCTCGAATTTGCAGACTTCCATTTTTTAAAATCCTCTGGACACAATACTCCCTTTAACAAACTGCCCAGCCCTGAGCGTGAGACTAGCTATGATGAGGGTCATATTTTCTCACAGTGAATATCAGGGTGCCTGGGACAGACCACCATCCAGATCTAGAAAACCTGTGCCCTGTGTGTCTTCAGGAGGCACCCCTTGCTCTAACCCTGGCTGTCACGTGCTGGAAGGAGGTGCTAAGCAAGATGCGGGGGTGCAAAGGGGGGAGGTCTGTGAGTGTGTGAACTTGTCTCCCAAGGGAAGGGGCTCAGGAGTGAGCCTGTTCTAGAAAGCATTCCCTTTGCTTCAAGAATCATTTCTATATTTAGCAAGCAAGTCCCCCTGCAGTGGAGTATGTTGAAGAACTTCTGTATAAATAGAAGCAAGAGTCTGTATTTGGGTAGGTTTGTTGCGGTCCATTCAGGCCATGGTGAGCTGAAGCCATGTGATCGAATGTAGGGGACAAAATCACGTATTCCCTGTATACACAGAAAGTGAGGGAGATGTCTGATACCTGATAACTTCCTACAATTTTCTTTTATTGGTTTTGCAAATTGCAGCAGTATCGTCTGCATGCATCCCTGATTTACCAATGCTTTGGTCTCTGGGGCTCCTGAACTGCGCGAACTAGAAAGTTTGCTTAAGAACGCTATTTTCCAGGAATTCATAGAACTGCACCGCCCAGTGCAGCAGCCACCAGCTGTGTGTAGCTACTTACATTATAATTTGAATCCTATATAATAAAAGCCTAATATGCCAAGTGTCCAGTTGTCCGGTCAACCAATCAAACCATAATATGCTAATGATATGTTAAGGCCTCTCAGCCGCTCGCTATGATGTGCACTGACCACCGGGGGCAGACGCTCCAACCGGTAGGTTAGCTTGCTGCAGGGGTCCGGCCATTCAGGACTGAGCGAGACTGGCCAGACATGCCCTGGAGCCCTCCCGCAGTCCCTCCCCGGCTGGCCAACCTCCTGCGTCCCTCCCTGGCCCCGATCATGCACCATGCACTGGTGGGGTCTCTCGACCTGGCCTGTGCCCTCTTGCAATCTGGGACCCCTCTGGGGATGTCAGAGAGCCGGTTTCAACCCCATTCTGCAAGCCAGGCCAAGAGACCCCACTGGTGCATGAAGCCTCTAGTTTATTAATATTAGCCCTGGCTGGTTTTGCTTGGTGCTTAGTGTCACCCAAGGACTGAAGGGTCGTGGGTTAGGTTCCAGTCAAGGGCACGTACCTCAGATGCAGGCTTGGTCCCAAGCCCCAGTTGGGGCTCAGGGCTCGTGCAGGAGGCAATCGATTGATGTTTCTCTCTCACATCGATGTTTCTCTCTCTGTGTGTCTCTCCGCACTCCCTTCCATTTAGGACCTAATTCTTACATGTAATCAACCAAAACCCTTGGGCTTTCCAGCCTTTTGGTTATCTCCGTTCAGCCTCGCCCTCTCCCAGTTTAAGGCTTTGACTGCAGTGTTCTACATCCGTAGAAGATGACCCTCTCTTGAATTCTGTGTTGCACTCTTATTTGTATGTCCCTGGATGGGCTTTCCCCCCTCGGTATGTTACACTATGACTGTGGGTGACCTTGCTACTTGAGTACAAATCCAGTTATTCTACATCTTATACTGTGTGTCTTGTATTTAGACTTGTTAGGATGTACCTGCCCTTGTGGCTATCGAACTTCATGGTTTCTGAGCTCAGTTAGGGGCACCCAAAATGGAGTATGTGTTGGTTTTTTGCTCTTGTCTTTAAGTCAGCCATATATCTGTGTTAACTCTCGTGCTCCTCACTTACTAACTTGGTTGCCTCCTTAAGTGCATGGAGTAGTTTAACTTAGCAGAAGTCTGAGCTAAGTATTTTCTTGTTTTCACTTCCTTAAATGAAACACAGAATCATTTAGCGGCGAGCATTCCATTTTGATGGTTGGCATATGAGCTATAACTATGATTAAGTTAAGAATTAATTACTTGTAGTTGTCTTTTTCTTTGAGTTTAGAATCTACCTTCTCCTTTCTGGATTAATTTGCTCAGTAGAAAATTGCGTCTTTAATATTAGTTGTCTTAACATATTGTGAATAATTTTCTTAATTCAAATTGATATGTTTTACTCTCAAAACAAACTAAAGTATGCCTACTAAATTAGAAAAAATTTTTATCAGGGATTTAATAAAGTAGGCAGTTTGAATAACTACTTGTATAAGATTTGAGCTCTTTAATAGCTATAGGGGTGAGCAAACTACGAACTGGGGACCAAATCTGGCACACCACCTATTTTTACATATAAAGTTTTATTGAAACACAGCATGTACATTGATGTATGTATTGTCTATGGCTGCTTTCACACTATAATGGCAGAATTGAGTAGTTGCAACATAAAACATATAGCCTTCAACCCTAAAATATTTACTCTCTGGCCCATGGTATAGTAATAACCCTTGATTTGGAGAGAGTAGTTAGAGGACCTCAATTCTATCTACTCTTGGCTCTATCTCAAAGTTGGCAACAACCTTAACAGGTTGCTAAGCCGCTCTGAACTGAGTTTCCTCATCTGCAAAATGAGTCTTTTAGAATTAATCATCTCTAAGCTTGAATCTCAAACTCTAATAAAATTCTATCTGTAATAATAAAAGCATAATATGCTAATTAGACCAGACAGCCGAACGACCTTCCGGACGTCATTCCAGACATCCTTCCGGACAAAGCTGCGGCGGTGGGGGCCAAGGCAGAGGCAGTTAGGGGCAATCAGGTGAGCAGTTAGGGGTGATCAGGCAGGTGAGTGGTTAGGGGCGATCAGGAAGACAAATGGTTAGGGGTGATTAGGCAGGCAGGCTATTGGGCCCGTGGGCTCGGGCCTAAACTGGCAGTCGGACATCCCACGAGGGGTCCCAGATTGTGAGAGGGGGCAGGCTGGGCTGAGGGACACCCTCCAATGCACAAATTTCATGCACCGGGCCTCTAGTAAATCTATAAAGAGTTTTGGGACCATTTTGCTGATTTGCTAATAGCTTTGGTTTGAAAATTCAAACCACATGCAGTCACTAAGTTTAGGAAACTAAATAAACAAACCTAGCCATGTGACCGATAAATTAGGAACTTGCTGCTATTGTTATAAAAGAATTTACCTCTCGGCCCTTTCACATGGTGCTTTCTTAATAGTATAAATATTTCTAGATCTTTCACTTCAGTACTAAGAAACTGAATTGAACTTCACTTGGATGTAAAAATAAAGCATCTCTAAAATTTTAGTTTCTGTGGGTGGGAATCATGATTTGATTCAGAAAAATTCCATTCCCACCCAGCTTTTAGGGAACATATGTAATATGTGAAGTGAAATAAGCGTCAACTGTAGAAAAGAAGAACTCAACATTTTCATCAAATTCTGCATAAGAACCTCTCATGCATTAACCCTAGACTTCGAGAAATCTAAAACGTTGCCTGGAATGGTAGCACCAAGATCACTTTTCTGTTTTTTGTTCTTCCCTTTCTGCAGTCTGTCTCTTTCCATTTCTATTTTTTAGAAAGAAACCTAGTCCTTGCTGGTTTTCTCAGTGATTAGCACGTTGGCCATGGACTAAAGGGATTGTGGGCTCGATTCCCAGTCAAGGGCACGTACTTTGCTTGCAGGTTCCCCAGCCCTGATAGGGGGGCATGTGGGAGGCAACCAATTGTCTCTCTCATGTAGCTGTTTCTCTCTCCCCCGCCCCTCTTCCACTCGCTCTGGAAATCAATTGAAAAATATCCTCAGGTGAGGATTAAAAAAAGAAAGAAACCCTAACATGATTCCTCCCCCCCCCACACACAAAAAAAAGAATCTTGAAGAAATGTATTTCTATTACTGTTTTCATATATTTATTACATGCCTGTAAACATAAGAGATTTTTCTTTCTGTCTTAGCTGGTTTGGCTCAGTGGATAGAGCGTTGGCCTGCGGACTGAAGGGTCCCAGGTTTAATTCTGGTCAAGGGCACGTACCCAGGTTTCAGGCTCATCAATGATTCGCTCTCATCATTGATGTTTCTGTCTCTCTCTCTCCCTCTCCCTTCCTCTCTGAAATAAATAAAAATTAAATTAAAAGATTTCTCTTTCTTTTCAGAAAAACCGAAGAGTTCAATATTTTAGACGTAAGCCTACTTAAGTGCATTGATACTGAGATTGCCTAAATGAGCAGCAAAGGGTTGTGTTCATGTTCTAGCTGTGTAGGGTTCGTAATTATTTGCATTTACAAACTGCTTTACAGTTTGCGGACACTTTCAGACATTATGATTTTTTTTAATATATTTTATTGATTTTTTTACAGAGAGGAAAGGAGAGGGATGGCGAATTAGAAACATCGATGAGAGAGAAACATCGATCAGCTGCTTCCTGCACACCCTCTACTGGGGATGTGCCCGCAACCAAGGTACATGCCCTTGACCAGAATCGAACCTGGGATCTTTCAGTCCACAGGCCAACGCTCTATCCACTGAGCCAAACTGGTTACAGCAACATTATGATTTTTGACGACCCTACGCTAAGTTATGTCAGTTTTAATATCCTCACTTTACGAAGGAGAAAGCTGAGGGGGTTAAGTGATTGGCTTGGTAGCTTCGTGTGGCCGGGAAGTGGCAGAGCCAAGGAACACACCCGAAGAGTGGAACATTTTTACAAGTAACTTTCATGGTTTTTCTAGTTACTGCAACAACTCCCAGCCATTTTCCGCCCAGCAGTCCTGAGGGATGTCGTGCACGCAGTATGACTCACTAGGAGTCAGGAGAGGCTGTGCGTGCAGTTTAAAAGAGTCACGTGTACTTGGTTCTTCTGTGTGGCTCGGCAAGAGCAACACAGCCCTAACCGGTGTGGCTTAGTGGATAGAGCATCAGCCTGCCGTCTTAGGGGTCCCAGGTTCGATTCCGGCCAAGGGCATGTACCTTCATTGCGGGCACATACCCAGTAGGGAGTGTGCAGGAGGCAGCTGATCAATGTTTCTAACTATCACTCTCCCTTCCCCTCTGTAAAAAATCAATAAAATATATTTTTTTTTAAAAAGAGCAACACATAGTCATTGTTAACAACAAAAGGAAAGGGGGGAAAGGCTTAAAAAAGAAAAGTGCCTCATATTCCTACTACCCAGAGATAATTATTGCTGATAACATTTTGGTATATGTTCAGTCTCTTTTATCTATACCAGGAGGCCTGGTGCACAAAATTCATGCACAGGTAGGGTCCCTAAGCCTGGCCGACTATCAGGGCCTTCCTTCCCTGGCTGCCGGCTGCCGGCCAGGGCCTTCCTTCGTTCCGCACCATCCCCTGGTGGTCAGCGCACGTCATAGTGAGCGATCAAACTCCTGGTCAAACTCCCAAGAGGACACTTTGCATATTAGCCTTTTATATATAGAGATTAACCCTTTTTTCCAAAAATGAGACCATACTGTAGATTGTTCTAAAGCTCTTTTATGTCATTCATCACAAGCATCTTTCCATTTCTTTAGACATTCCTCTGCAGCATCTTTTTATAGAGACTGCAGAGTATTCCGTTTGTGGTATGTGTTTGAGTTCCATATGTAAATGGTCGCGTATACTTTTGTAATCCCCAATAGTGTTATTCTGGTATATGCACATGTGATTGATTTGAAGGAGTCAAAAACTATTTAAAACTACCCCGGCCATCATAGCTCAGTGCTTGAGCGTCAACCTATGAACCAGGAGGTCATGGTTCGATTCCCAGTCAGGGCACAGGCCCAGGTTGCGGGCTCAATCCCCAGTGTGGGGCGTGCAGGAGGCAGCCGATCCATGATTCTCTCTCATCACTGATGTTTCTATCTCTCCCTCCCTCTCCCTTCCTCTCTGACATCAATAAAGATATATTTTTTAAAAGGAAATTATTTAAAACTACATCTTTTCTAGTTGTCATGTTCTATGTAGTTGACTTTTCTGAATAATCCTTACTGGTAAGTAACCATTTGTTAATTAATTTTTTATTTATGTATTTATTTTAGTTTTTTCATCTCTTTGCTTTAGGGTGCAGTCCTAGCAGCTGTGTCAAGTCACAAATTCAACTCATTCTATGGGGATCCCCCTGAAGAGTTGCCAGATTTCTCTGAAGACCCTACCTCCTCAGGTAACTGGACCATTCATCCATTCGCCGGTGTGAATCATTTGGTGTCTACATCCTTTCTCTTCCATTCGGAATCGGCCTTTTTCGGTGGAACTAGTCAGATCCTCTAAGCGATTCTAAGGAAGTCTGTCAGCAACCAAATACCATCCACATGTGTCTGGTTCCTTTTCATTTCACTTGTTTCTTTTCACCTCAGAATGCTTCTTCCCGTTCCGCCACTCCAGACCCAGGGTTGCACTTAATCCATCCTACACCGTAGTCCATCTTTTTGGATCTTTCTGATTACCTTGGACCTCAATAAAAAGTTCTGGTGTAAGATTTCCCCCCGTCAACCATAGCAGATCAGACTTTGCCACAACACTGCTTTTAATGGAATCTTTCCATGTAAAGCTGTCTTGTGAGTTATCTCTTGAAACAATTTCCAGGTTCGTCTCTTTTTATAAAGTCTCTAACACATGTATTCAAGCATTCACGGGAGAAGAACATAGAAGAGTTACCTATTTCGATGAAATTTATGTGTAGATATGTATTTCTGAAATACCCAACAGTGTTCACAAAATTATATTATAAAATGCTCAGATTTTCATCTTACCAGTGAGATATTCTCAAGTACCACTTACTAAAAAAATCTATGGGATCCATATATATGTATATACTAGAGGCCTAGTGCATGAAATTCGTGCACTGAAGGGGGTGTCCCTCAGCCTGGCCTGCGCCCTCTCACAGTCCAGGACCCCTTGGGGGATGTCCGTCTGCCATCTTAGGCCCGATCAACTGGATGACCGGACGCTTAGCATATTAGGTTTTTATTATATAGGTTAAATGCATGTGTGTAATAGTTTTTAATTTTATGTATTTATTAATTTAACTCCTGCTTCATATGTCCTCTGCCCTCTGCCTTTCCTTCTTTCATTAAAGCCCCTCAGTGTTTGCCACGTGGTTGACTTTGCCTGTTGACTTGATTTTTGTACTCTTGAACCGGCTCATTCAATGTTCATGGAGCACCATCGGAATCCGGCCCAGGCCCTTCCTGAAGCATGAGCTGCTTATCCTTCCCTGTGCTCCTCCCCTCTGTTCATACATGTGCGCACATGCTTCCACCTTGTGCAGAACACCAGGCTCACAGTTCCCCTGGCGGCAGCTCTACACAGGCTGGGGCAAAAGTAGGCTGACAGTTGCGAGTACACGAAACCCAGGGTTTATTCTCGTCTGGTTATTTATTCATCACTGTGCTCTTTTCAATATGAACAACTCGGCATCTACCTTTGCCCACCCCTGTAGTTCCTCATTTTGACTCTTAGCAATTGGGATGTGAAGCTTCCTCTTCTGAGTGTAGGTGATTTCCCAAAAGACTCAGAAGTGGGAATCTTAGAGAAGAGACCGAGGAGGAGGCCGGGCTGTCTTCCTCTTGTTCTGACTTGGTAATGCCCAGAGCCCCTCCCACGGGAAGGCAAGGCCCTGGTGGAGTTTATGGATAGGGTCCCGGGCTCCCGATAGCGCCCTGTCAGCCCTTTTGTTCCCTTCACCTGTGGCTCCTTGTTGTTCTTAGCTCGGAACCTCTTTCTCTTCTCCTCATACTCGATTTATTTTTTTATTTTTTTTAAATCCTTTTTTTTTTTTGTCTGTTTGTTTGCTTAATTCCAACATCAGTTTTTTAAATTTTTTTTTAATTGATATCAGAGAGGAAGGGAGAGATTGAGAAAGAGAGAGATTGAGAGAGAAACATCAATGATAGAATCATGGACCGGCTGCCTCCTGCACACCCCCTACTGGGGATGGAGCCCACAACCCGGGCATGTGCCCTTGACCGGGAATCGAACTGTGACCTCCTGGTTCATAGGTCGACACTCAACCCCTGAGCCACGCCGGCCGGGCCTCCCACTCAGTTTACAGTTGGCCCCGTCTCCAGGGAGCAGCTCCAGTAATGGTGTTATGTTGCACTGGGACTGCATGACATAGTCACATACGTGGGCTGTATTTCGAGTTTTTTTAGATCAAAGCCTCTAATACCATTTCCATCTTGAGACATGGACCTGCAGAGCAGTGTGGCCCCTGTAAGGGCTCACAGCCCTGGTCGCTCACGCGTCCCCTTCATGCGCTCCTGGCCCAGCGAGACCATCCTGAGCTCCATTTCCTGTCTGTGCAAAGCTGGCCTTCCCTTTCCGCGCCCGGAAAGCCTGCCCTTCCTTATAGACACGCTCACTTCCTATTAAATTCACTTCTGTTGCCCAGCGTCTCCTATTTTCCACTGCAGCCTCTACATGGTGTGCTTGAAATCCTGTCTGATTACAGTACTTGCTTTTTAAGCAAAAGTGACATCTCTTACCCTGCCCAGCGGTGAGCCCACAAGCCCGCGCCTCAGTTAATCGCTCTTGTTTTGCATTTCTTCTTCCCTTTCCTGCGGTCACACCCCCCCCCCTTTTTTGTCTTTTTTAAATTTTCTGGATCTTAATGATCTTGTAAGCAGTCTCTATCTTCATCTGATGTGCTAAATGTCTCCAAAATGTTTTAGCTAGCACTGTCCGGGCGCTGCAGATAAAAGAGAAAAGAATGATTATGTAGTGCGCATGTCTGATCTACCCTAAATGAAGAGGGAATGTTTATCTACTTAGACGTCAAAGACAAAGAAGAAATTTGAAGAAAATTCAAATATTTTCCTAACTTTCCCGTGGCCGTCAGAAGCTATTCAGATGTCCCTCAAAATAATTTCTAGAATGAGGCCATGTAGTGGGGGGCATCTGCCTGCTTTATCAGCATTATTTCTCACTAGCTACTTGCCAGCAAGTTCCGTTCTGCAGCCCATGGCTTATGGACAGTGACAAAGTCCCAGTGGATTCACAAGAGAGCTTTCACTTTCATAAAGTAACTCATTTTTATTTTCTATCTCATCCTTACTTTTGAAGATTTTCATTCATGAAAACCTACATTCTTCTCTATTTCATTCTAATCCTTAAATTCTGCACCATTGATTTTAAGTTCCCCATGTTGTCCTTTGCTCTGTCTCCCTGTTTACATGTGCCTGGGTTTGTTGACAGTACAAAACAGAGAGCACATAAAAGTTAAAGTTCCCTAAGCTCATGGCAAAAAGAGAAAACTAACCATAAACCA
>NW_006282272.1:419937-453687 GCF_000327345.1 Myotis davidii
GAGGGTTAGAGAGAGAACAGTGTAAGGTCACCAACTACCCTTTCTTAAGATGGACTGTTTTCCATCTTTACCTAATGCCTTTTCTGTTCTTTCTCTGAAACGATCATAAATGCTAGGTACTTCGATTTTTTTAATGACCTGTTTGGCAACATGAAGAGCTAACAATCGTGTTCTGGTCCCCCCAAAATTCTCCTTCAAATCACAATTTAAAACTGAATTTAAAACGAATCCGCTTCCCCGTTGGCCATCTAAAGAAGACTCTTAACAGGTGTAGGAATGCTGCTTACATTGTAAAGCAAGTTTTAGATGAGCTTCTCTTCTATTTTGATTATTCAAATTAGTTTAATATATTCACTCGAATTTGTTTCGATTAATCTGCTAAACAGCATATGGCAGCTTTGTGACTTGATAACCCAAAGTGGAAACGTTCTGCTCTCACAGTGTCCGTCAGAGAGGGCAGAATCAGAACCCAGCACTTGGATGCCTGAAACCCCAGCAGCCCCACTGAGTGTGCTCAGACACGGGGGCTGTCTTTGGGCTCAGCTGGGTCCCTGCTTGGCTCAATAACCTGCTTGCTCTAAAATCATACTGTTTGTCGTTTGTCCATATGCTGCCTTCCTCCTAGGACTTCTAGCCGCAGAAAGTAGGTATCCCTTCGTTTTCCTCTAAGATTTCTCTTTTATGCACCGGTGTGTGGCTTTGCATGGTTCCTAAGCAGCTTGACTTTTTCCTTGGCTTGTCTGTGTTTCGATGTTTAATCACGAATTTTAACACTGCCGGGTCATCACTTCAAAACTTGGGCGCGTTGGTTTCCTGAGGCATTGCTATATCGAGAACATTAACTTCTCACTTCTGTTATAAGAGGACAAAGAGGCAGTGTTAAAATTGTAACTGCATTTAATATGATTTCACAGATGAGTTTCAAGCACAAACATTAATTCTGGGGGAAGGGTAACATTTTACTTTATAGTTTGCTTTCAAGAAAGCTGCGGGTAAGTGAATTTGCCTTTGACGCTCACATAAGCTGTGAGCGGTTTTTATTACTTGCCGGTATTGACTCTCTTCAGTGTATTAACATTGAGCTATGAAATAAAATACGGAATCCCTGTCTCTTAACAACTTTTACCTCCAGAAAGAACATTTATAAAGAACCATGTAACGTGTAGATTTTAAATACAAAGGGATGTTATTTGAGTATAAGAATATTAAAGTAAAAGGTATGTAAGAAATTACACACACACACGTACAAGTAAAACTAAGGCCATCTGAATGAGGTGGGCAGATCGTGCCACTGTCAGTATCCGGTTGTGATATTACACTATCGTTTTGTAAAATGTTACCAGCGGAGAAACTGAGCAAAGTGTACAAGAGATCCCTGTATTATTTCTTAAAACTGCATAGGAATCTATAATTATCTCAATCAGAATTCCAGCTAAAAGGAAAGAACTTATTCTTTCCTTTTAGCTGGAATTCTGATTGAGATAATTTTAGAGTTTTCCTTCATGTTGTGCTCACTGGAGGGAAAGTATGTAAGAGACAGGGATAAATTAGAAAGTCTGGAAGCTCATAATTGAATTCCTGGGCATGTTTTTGTTACATTAGTTGTAGCTCAAACTATAGCTGATTTAACCGAGTCCTCTGCCACTTAGCAATGGGGTGCATCCTGAGAAATGTGTCATAAGGCCACGTCGTCACCGTGCACACACCCGACCGTGCACTTGCACACACCTGGTGCCAGGGCCTCTGGCTGTAATGGTGTGCAGTGCGTGCGCTTTATGTGCCTGGCAGCACTGCAGGCCCATGTGAACCAGCGTCACCACAAATATGTGAGGAATGCACTGCCCACGACATCATGACAGCCACATGCCTAGGCAATGGGCACTTTCAGCTCCGTTCTACCTGTGGGGCCACCGTGGTGCATGTGGTCTGTCATGAACCTGACCGTCGTTAAGTGGTGCGTGACTACAACACTTACCGCGTCTCATCGGTTGCTATATCGTGAATGACCGCACAGTTTCTGTGGGCTTAGAAACTGCCCAGGTGCTGCAAATAAAAGGGAAAAGAATGATCATGTAGTGCGCGTGTCTGATCGCCCACCCTCAATGAAGAGGGAATTTTCATCTGCTTAAAAGGAGACTGCAGTGAAGCCGGCATCCAGAGCTGCGATCTCATGTGAAGGCCCAACTGTGGCGGGGGCGGTGGGGTCCTCTTCCAGGCTCACTCGCGTGGTTGTTGGCAGCCTCCAGCCCCTCGCTGGCTGTGGGGCCTGTCCACAGGGCTGCTCACAACACAGAAGCCCGTCCCCCAGCATGAATAATCAGAGAAGGAGGACAAAAGTAGAAGGGAGAGCCTGAGAGAAGCCGCAGTCTTTATAACCTAATCTTGGACGTGACATCCTAGCACTTCTGCCCTATTCTGTTCCTTACAAGTGAGTTAAGTCCAAGCCACACTCCAGGGAAGGGGCTGCTTATACAAGAGCGTGACTAGCACGAGGCAGGGATGTCGGAGACCATCTTAGGGGCTGCCTACCACATACAAGTTAACGGCTATTGAAGTGTAAGCCTCCTCCCACTTGTAACTGCTTTTGTTTCTCCGCTTCAGCAGACCCTGTATGTCATTTGGGAATGAGAGCCTCTTGGAGGCATCCAGAAGTGCTTTTCCCGGTCAGGCAGCTTTGTGTGAAGAGGCACTTAGCCAGCGGAAGGGTATTTAAAGGACTTTGACACCGAAACCCATAGACACAGACCAGCATGGTGGCTACCAGAGGGAAGAGGGGTGGTGGGGTTAAGGTCAAGGGGGGCAAATCTATGGTGACGGAAGATGATTTGACTTTGGGTGGTGGGCACACAAAGCCATATGCAGATGATGTATGACAGAATTGTACACCTGAACTCTATATCATCTTACCCATCTCACCCCAATAATTCCAGTAAAAATAAAAAAAGAAATAGACTCAGAAAACTGTTGAAACTGTTGACAGCTTTCTGCTTTTTTGATTATTTCTTAATAGTAGCAGAAAACTTTCGAGAAACCCATTTATATCAGTGAGATCCTTAGAAAAAGTAGGCATGTTGAGAGTTACAATTATCATCCTGATTTTTAGATACAAACTTGATTACCAAATGAAGTATGCAAAATTAAAGTACAATACTGTTCTGGAGGCAACACTTGATTACTTTCTAATAAATTCTTCATTGTGAGAGTTTGGATCAAGGCCTCAGAAAATAAGCCTATGCCCGGCTCAGTGGTTGAGCGTCGACCTAGGAACCAGGAGGTCAGGGTTCGATTCCCGGTCAAGGGCACAGGCCCAGGTTACAGACTTGATCCCCAGTAGGGGGCGTGCAGGCGGCAGTTGATCTATGATTCTCATCATTGATATTTCTCTCTCTCCCTCTCCCTTCCTCTATGAAAGTAATAAAAATATATTTTTAAAAAGAAAATAAACTTTATATGGTAAAATTGAGCTGAAAGAGAGAACAGAAATTGGATATCACCTCATTACCGGATGCAAATGATTCGGGTACCTTGATGACAGAGAAACGTGGTTCCTGAAGGGGCCAGTCTGCAGTGGGTTATCAGAGACCTGGGCCCTGGGACTCTCTGTCCTCTGCTCACTGCTGTGGCCCCAGGGTTACTCACCCCTGCTGCGACTCTGTTTCTTCAAATATGAAAATATTTGCCTACAGGGAACAGTTATTGTGCCATCACATAAGGCAATAAACGTCAAAGCACTTTGGACATTATGAACTATTATACAGATATAAGTATTAGAATAATTTTCTTGTTTTAATTTGTATTGGATTTGTTAGGAGTGACATAGGTTAATAAAATTATATAGGCTGTGGGTGTACAATTCTACAATGCACCATCTGTATACTGCAGTGTGTGTTCACCGGCCCAAGTCCAGTCTCCTTCCATCTCCATTTATCCCCCTTTATCCTCAACTACCTCCCCCACCCCCTTTCCCTCTGGTGATCACCATACTGCTGTCTGTGTCTATGAGTTTTAAATTAACTGTTCTTTCTGATTTTGTTATGATACCTTATTTTCAATTCTTCAGAATTTGCTCCAAAAATTAAATTTGAATGGAACACATTTTATTGTGGTTAAAGCACAATGAAAGGGCAGTCTGGAACACAAGCACGAATAGGATACCATTCCCTCCCTTAGTTAGAGGGGTGAACTCGTGTACTATTTATTTATTGATTTTCTTCAAGGTAGTTACAAGCTTAGAGGTCTTATATAAAAACATCCTTTTCCGTTTTTGAGAAAAGTAAATCATTCTTTCAGATATGACAGTATCAACCAACAAAACAAATACTAGTAGCAGCTTAAGAGCCTGTGCATGTGTTGTATTCATTTTTACTGCTGCCTCAGTTTAAAACAGTTAGCAATGGCCCTAGCTGGTTTGGCTCAGTGGGTAGAGTGTCAGCCTTCAGATGAAAGGATCCTGGGTTCTATTCCAATCAAGGGCACATGCCCAGATTGCTGGCTTGATCCCCAGTAGGGGGTGTGTAGGAGGCAGCTGATCAATGAATCTTTCTCCTCATTGATGTTTCTCTCCCTCTCTCTTCCTCTCTGAAATCAATGAAGATATATTTTAAAAATAAAACCAATAGCAATGAAAAAGCCCCAGGAATGTATTTGTGTACATTTAGGGTTGATGATGAATTGAAAAATAATGGGACTTTTAGATGGCCTTGGCATTGAACTATAGGTATCCGTTATATACTGTGCTGCGCCAGCACGGCCATTGGTGAACCTGAGAGGGGGCGGTGAAGGATGGAGAAAAGACAGACAAGAGAAGAAAGGTGGGTCTGGGTGGGACACTGCTCTCTGATGGAGAGACAGCGCCATGGACTACAAGCCGAGTCTATTTTATAGCCAGATTCCAAGAGGCAACGTAAGGGCGTGGTCAAGATGTTTACAACATACTTTCGGGTTTCGAATCCACTCAATTACATGCCCCTGATCAAGCTTTATTTACTTGCTGCACCTCCCACAGCCCATATCACTTAGCCACATGGGACCACAGGTTCGGACCATAAGGTCAAGCTCACAACCATAGCATTTGGCTAGAATTGTGCTGGGACTTGCACGTGGCTTTGCCACAAAAGGATCGTACCCTCTCATTAGTCCCAGGCTTGAACCTGTCCAAACGCTGTAGCCGCTCCCCACAGTATACATCTGTCAGACTAAAACTGTGACTATGGTTTGGTCACACGCAAAGAAAGAAAGAAAGAACGGAACTAGAGGAGGTGTCAGTGATAGGTGCTAAAATAATCAAAGGTGAACAAAGATTTTGAGGTTAGACCAAAAATAGTGTTTACTCAACTTGAAAAGACAAAGGAGAAATGGCCTACAAACTAATTTCCCTACCTAATTTCAGAAACTTCAAATTAGGGCACTTTTCAGAATTTGAATAGGCAACTTGAGAACAGCTATGGAAATGTTTCCTTTCGTGATTGAAAAGTCACAAACTTAATCACATAAGGGTACAAGACAAGACTAAATCAGATCAGAAAAGGTAGACATTCAAAGTGGTTACATAGGCTTGTGCACCCAGTGGGTCTCACCTTCTGGAAGCAGATTAACAGATGCCTTTGTTTCCCAGCTGCCCGTCCACTGGGCCTACTCTCAGATTAGACTCCTCCAACTCCTCACCAATATCTGTGCCCATTTACTTCAGGCTGACTACACAGCAGCCTGAGAGTCTTCCTCTGGGCCAGAGCTCACACCTGTTTTCTCGGAAGCTCCTGCCTCGCATCTGGCAAAAAGCAGGACCGTTCAGTAAAGACTTTGGTCATTGTCTGGCTCAATAGGGTTCAACTTCTTTCTTAACCACCATATCCACACATGAACCACATGTAGCTTCTTGTTGAAGGTCCCCCCTATCTTTTCTGATTTGGCCAGTCAGAGTAGCAGTCAGGCCGGGCATAGACTTTGAAGCAAGACACCAGAGTTGAGTCCTGGCTCTGCCACTTGGAGCTGTGGCCTTCCTTGGCCTCTGAACCTCCCTTCCCCATCTAGAAAGGTCAGGTAATGCATCCTGAGGATGTGCCTGGCACATAATAAATGCTCAAGAATCGGGAACTGCTGCTATTATGATGTTTTAGTGCTTCATTAAGTCAATGCGTACCTTGTGGTGTTACAAAATGAATCAAATATAGATCTGCCTTAAGGACCTCCCAGCACAGAAAAGGAGCATGAACAAGTGCACACATAGGGTGACACATGGAGTGTGTAGGTGGGGCAGGAATTGCACAGACCTGTGGGAATTCACAGACCAACAAATGATACATTGATCTCATTTGGCCAAATTACTTCCCAGCCGTTACACTTGCCACCTTAGTATTCACTAGATACAAGGTTGTTTTATTTTTTTTTTTTTTAGATTTTTATTGATTTCAGAGAGAGAGAGAGAGAAAAATCAATGATGAGAGAGAATCATGGATCGGCTGCCTCCTGCACGCCCCCGACTGGGGATCGAGCCCGCAACCCAGGCATGTGCCTGGACCAGGAATTGAACCGTGACCTCCGAGTTCATAGATCGGCGCTCAACCACTGAGCCACGGCGCTGGGCTATTTTCATCAACTTCTACCTAGATTATATATCAGCAGTATAAGCGTTGTTGGGGAAAAAAAATGAAAATTAGGATTTCACTAAAATAACTGAGTGAAAATGATTGTTAGGTTTCCATGCTATCTGTTGAATTTTTTTAATATACAAAAAAAATTTTTCCACTCATATTTTTGTCATTGCCGTTCCATAAGGCCAGAAGTTTAGAACTGGCTTTAGTCGCTTCATAAAGCTGGAGTCCTCTACTTATGCTGTTGATGGTGCGCTGGGGTCGGGCGTTCCCTGCAACATGTGGGACTGATTTCTTCATGTCATCTCTTGCTTCCCAAGGCTTTCAATAAAGGATGATGAATGAGCTGGCCTTGAACTCATTTCCAGATCTTTTTTCCTACCCAGAACAAAGAAAAGTTCCTGAGAAGAGCAGGTAGAAGGAAGTGGATTGGATTAACACGGTAAGCGCCCAGTCAGTCACCGGGGACTGACACTACACTTTCTGTCCGGAAGAGAAAACAGGCTGGGCGCTTAACGTGTTCATACCTTTTCACAAACAGCGGGGAAAATGAGGATTGATTTCTGCCTGTACTTTTTATCTCATTCATATCTGTTTAATGTTTTCAGTGAAAGAGAACCCCTAGCCTGGTGTCCGTAATTATTCAAAGCTAAGAGGTATCCACAGTGCCTGCAACAGTGAATGCTCAAACTGTGGCACATCCAGGCCATGGAATACTGCCCATCATTAAAAAGGATTAAATTAGCCCAGCCAGTGTGGCTCAGTGGTTGAGCGTTGACCTATGAACCAGGAGGTCAGGGTTCGATTCCCGGTCAGGGCACATGCCCGGGTTGCAGGCTTGATCCCCAGTGTGGTGCGTGCAAGAGGCAGCCGATCCATGCTTCTCTCTCATCACTGATGTTTCTATCTCTCTCTCCCTTTCCCTTCCTCTCTGAAATCAATAAAAAATATGTTAAAAAATAAATATATTAATGAAAAAGAAACAATGACAAGAGAAGAACCAATCACCCTCTGTGCATGCTCATGTGTCTTCAGATTGGCATGGGTTTATGAAAGGTATCAAAACCAATCCCAAAGGGTTATATACTGTGTGTTGCATTACTATAACATGTTTGAAATGTTATAGTAATAGACAAAGGTATAGATCAGCGGTTCTCAACCTGTGGGTCGCAACCCCTTTGGGGGTCGAACGACCCTTTCACAGGGGTCGCCTAAGACCATCGGAAAACACATATATAATTACATATTGTTTTTGTGATTGATCACGATGCTTTAATTATGTTCAATTTGTAACAATGAAATTGGGGGTCACCACAACATGAAGAACTGTATTAAAGGGTCGCGGCATGAGGAAGGTTGAGAACCACTGGTGTAGATGAAAAACAGACTAGTAGTTGCCGGGGGTTAGGAGGGAGGGGGGGAGGGAAATGAATGTGCCTTTAAAACATGGTGATGGGAATATTCTGTAACCTAACTAGTATCAGTGTCAGCATTCCCGTTGTGACGTTATATGACAGTTTTGGGGGAACCTGGGGAAGTGCACGTGAGATCTCTGCATTATTTCTTACAACTGGATGTGAATCACAAAATAAAAAATCAAATTTTAATAAAACTAGCCACAGTAATTTCCATGTGGATAACCACTTGATTTATAGCTTACGCCCCACATCTCTAACATAATAAATAGTACCACAAAGAAGCCGTTGCTTATATAGCAACTTGCTTTCTAGTGGAGAAAACTTGGAACGTATGGACAAGAACAGAATGAAGTCTGAATAGGAAAATAAAGATAACTACTGTTACCCTTTTGGTGTATTTCATTCAGGGTTTTTTCTGACTATGTATTTATCGGCCACAATTGGGAAAATACCATTTATGCGTTTTTGTATTCTGCTTTGTTGAATTTCATATCATGAGGGTTTCTATTTTAAAAGTCTTTAAAAGCAGTTTTCATTTGGCTACATAGTCCATTCTATAGATGTCCTGTACTTGATGTGATCATTCTCTAATTGTTAGATTTTTTTCCATTTTGTATTATAAACTAGAGGCCTGGTGCACGAATTTGTGCACGGCTGGTGTCTCTTGGCCTGGCGGCAATCAGGGCCAATCGGGGCAGCCAGCTGGGGGGAGGGACTGCAGGAGGTTGGCTGGCCAGCCAGGGGGAGGGACCACGGGAGGTTGACCAGCTGTGGGAGCGCACTGACCACCGGGGGGTAGCTCCTGCGTTGAGCATCTCCCCCCTTGGTGGTCAGTGAGCATCATAGCAACTGGTCATTTGGTCGACTGGTTGTAAAGGTCACTTAGGCATATACATATAATCTTTATACATAGTACTTTTTCTGCGTTTCCTGTTTTTCCTTAAGGCGGGTTCTGTAAATGGAACTACCGAATCAAAGCTCATGAGCATTTTTTTAAATATATCTTACTGATTTATTACAGAGAGGAAAGGAGAGAGATAGAGAGTTAGAAACATGGATGAGAGAGAATCATCGATCAGCTGCCTCCTGCACACTCCCCACTGGGGATGTGCCCGCAACCAAGGTATATGCCCTTGACTGGAATCGAACCTGGGACCTTTCAGTCTCAGGCCGACGCTCTATCCACTGAGCAAAACCGGTTTCGGCCCCATTTACATTCTTACCACTAAGGGCGTGCAAATGGATAAGGTCCAAGACAGAAGTCATTAGAAACAGCATCGCGTTCCAGAACAGACAGATTCCCGATTCGTATCTTCATCTAAAGCAAGGTTTCTCAACCTCAGTACTGTTGATATTTGGGGATGCATTATTCTTTCCAGGGAAGGGGGACTGTCCTGGGCATTGTGGACTGTTTAATAGCACCCCAGGCCTCTACCCGCTAGTGACAGTAGCACAACCTCTGCCCCCACCACCACAGTTGTGACAACCAAAAATGAGGGACAAAATTGCCGCTGAAAGCTGCTGATCCAAGACTTACATGTGCGACAAGGCGCTTGTGCTTAGGGTTTCCCTAGCATCGAACACTGGTTCCTGAAGCCCCGCCCCTCAGGGTTTCCATTCTTTCTCTGGAGTAAGTGTGTACAGGCCATCTGCAGGGTAAAGAAGAGGAAATTGAAAGAAAGTGACTGCACTACCATATGCTTGGCCTTGCAGAAATGGTCTGCCCTAATATTTAACACTAGAGGCCCAGTGCACAAAATTTGTGCACTCGGGGGGTGGGGGGGGAGGTCCCTCAGCCCGGATTGCGAGAGGGTGCAGACCAGGCCGAGGGACCCCACTGGTGCACGAGGAGCTGGGGAGGGACATGGGAGGTTATCCAGCCGTGGAGGGACCCCGGGAGGGCTCCAGGGCGTGTCCGGCTCATCTCGCTCAGCCCTGATTGGCCGGACCCCAGCAGCAAGCTAACCTACTAGTTGGAGCGTCTGCCCCCTGGTGGTCAGTGTGCGTCATAGCAAGTGTTGAGCGGCCATAGCATATCATTAGCATATTCCGCTTTGATTGGTTGAACGGATGACCGGACACTTAGCATATTACGCTTTTATTATGAAGGATGGTGTTTGGAAGTGTCAGTCAGTATACTTACCCTTCGTCTTTGTGTTCTGAATAGGAAGGGTCCAGTGGACTGAGGGTGACGTGCTTCTCTTGACTTTGTACGTGAACAAAGAGAAGAGAATGGATGGAGATATTTGCTAATTTAAGTTTGAGCCTTAAAAGCCCCAAGAAGCCCATTTTACACGGCAGGGGCTCCCTGTTGAAGGGGTTGGTCCCTCAGATCTGGCTTTACCTTCAGTTCCTGCTGGAATGGCCTATATGAAAGGGCCACCGTGTTACTCCTGTAATATCCCAGCACCTCACGGGGCCAGGGAACCCACATTCCTCTGATGGATAGCTTGCTGCACCCAGGTCTTCTAGCGGCTCGATTATAGTTGATCAATTTCCTTAATTCAAGTAAGACCAGCTTCGATTTACTCTGACAAATGAAGCGCACACATGACATTGTTAAGAACATAAACTCAGCAAAAATACTCCATCCTGAAAGATCTGTAAGCCTAGCCTTCGCTGAGGACACTGACCTTTGACGTCTGCCAGTAGCCCACTGTTCTGAAATGCAGCACGCAGATGGCCCAGGTTGGCCCGCCATTGACTGTGTGCCGGCTGTCGTTCTGTCTGTCCCCGCAGGAGCCGTCTCACAGGTGCTGGACAGCCTGGAAGAGATCCACGCGCTCACGGACTGCAGCGAGAAGGACTTAGACTTTCTACACAGCGTGTTCCAAGATCAGCATCTTCACACGCTACTAGACGTAAGTCTTCCTGTTTGTTATCATTGGGGGGGTAAGTATTCAGCGTGTCATTTCACTTTATGTTCATTTCTCAAGGTCCATCATAATAGTCGTTTGTCGGTTGCCTTAAGTCCGTGGGCAATCATCCATCACAGATTCAGAACTAAAATATGTATGCATACAAGTCCTTTGGTTGATCTCTTACCCCCCTCCCTCCTGTCCTCCAACCCTAAAACAAAGTGCTGGATGACAGAGAGCACAGTACAATATAGCCTACCTAACAAGTCACGGTGGAAAAAATCATGCGTGTGTATTTCTACTAGAAGAACCCATTGATCTCAGCCGTGGTTACTTCTCACTGCTTTAAACACTGTTTTGAAAACATCGCGCCTCAAGCATGAGGATAGGAGAGAGAAGAGCCAAGAAAATATTGGGTAATGGGCCATGTTCCCACGTTTCAGATCTAATGTTGCCGGTTTTCTGAGACTCGGTGCCTCCTCCTTCAAACAGAGAACGCACTTCATTATGAAGGGACAGGGCCATTGCAAGCAGGTCAAGATGCACAGAGAAAGCAGAGCCGGTCGTTCCCACCCTCCTTCATCTCAGTCACGTTTTCGTAAAATGTCGTGGTTGTCAATATAATATTGAAACCAGACGTTGACCTCTGTTCCCGGCTAGTCACATGTCTGTTGTGCTCTGTCATTGCTGCCCATGATGCAAGGCGTTCACCGGGTGCGGCTCCCGCAGGAGGCATGCCCTTCGCTGGGCCCGGGCCGTGCGATGGATGCAAGGAGCTGCCGCTGACCGTGGAGTTGGGCTTATGTCAGTGCCATCGGTGGCTAGGGCTTGGCTCAGACTGCCTGGCCTCCTCTAGATCCAGGGCTCCCTGTCGTGGAAAGGCTCAGAGACGCCCACATTGGTGTCTGAAGTTGTCTTTCTCTCACTAATACAAGGGGTCTGAGCGCCCCAAGCCTGAGACTCGGGGGAAATGCCAGGGCACGGCTGGTGTCCACAGGGAAGGGCAGTGGGCAGGGACAGGCTAGCCTCTGGGGCGGGGCCAGCCAGCAGCTCTTGCCCAATGCCAGCCTCAGACCTCATGGAAACATCTGGAATGACAGCTGCCTTCTTGGGTAGACGCTGTTCCAGCCTCAGAAGAGACTCAGAGCTTGGAGAGGAAAGACACGCCTCCAGTTCTCATGGGTGCTTCTGACTTATACACTCAAAGATGTGTCCACCGTGTCAGCATCTGCCTCCCAGCGCACCTGGCTCGGTGACAAGATGCCCCGTCTACAGAATTGGGCAGACGGGGCTCCGCGGGAACCCCAGTCCCTGCCTGCGGTGACCGGCTGTGAGGCCGGCCCGGGGCAGTGTTGGGAGGCACTTGGTTCTAACGATCCAAACTGAGCCGCCCTTCGGTGAGCGCTTAATCCGCGTGGGCAACGCGGGCATCATGACCTCCAGCCCAGAGATGGGCTTCTCAGCTCCTGTTTCAGACCCAAGAGGCCATTTCAGCAAAGTAGCCAGTGACATATTCACTGGCCACATGGAGAAGCCATTCAAAGGAATTTATTTGGTTTGGGGTTTTTTATACTTTTTTAAATATGTTTTTACTGATTTCAGAGAGAAGAAGGGAGAGAGAAACATCCATGATGAGGGAGGATCAGGGATCGGCTGCCTCCTGCACGCCCCACACTGGGGATCGAACCCGCAACCCGGGCCTGTGCCCTGACCGGGAACCGAACCATGACCTCCTGGTTCATAGGTCGATGCTCTACCACTGAGCCACACCGGCCGGGCCCATTAAAATGTCTTTAGTACTTAAATGCTTGTGGTGTGCACCAAAAAAGGAACAGTCTGGCCATCTCTTGAGAAGAAGCTTCTCGAACTTGGACCATTCATGATTCTTCCTTCTAAGCTTCCAGATCTCATCCTTGGATTTGGATTGTTTTGTTTTGCAAAATCAATGTTGGTTCCCCATTAAGGATTCCAAGTAGCGACACCTCATGGCATAGTTTTGCGGACCTGGGATTGACTGATACTTAATCCCACTGAGACAGTTTATAAAATACCTTAATTAAATTGGAACAATTCCTGTTCATTCCAAAATAGCTAAATGCCAGGCCCTCGTTCTTACGCTGCCAAGAAACAGGATTCAGTTCCTATAGAAGACTAAATAAAGATCACCTGCTCTTATTTTTTCTAGTCATGCCTTTAAAACAGAAACAAACTCGACATTCAAAGAAAGATTATTAGCAGTTACTTAGAGGAAACAAAACACGTGTCATGTTGAGAGAACTTACAGTAAAACAAAAGAAGAAATACAGTGGCTCCACTGAGGGGGGGAGGGGATGCTCTCTGATTTGAATTCTAGTAAAACATATCTAGTTTCATCTGTAGTTAGAAATAGGTCCAGAATCTCTAAATATTTGCTACCCAACCAGTTCCACTGGGCACACACCCCGCTCCTTGTTTTATAGGAAGCAAGAAAGAGGCTTGAGGAGGAGCCGTGCCTGGCCCAGCTTGGCCCAGTGTGTCTACTTTCTGAACTTAAAAGCCCTGGTGCAGCCCGGCCGGCGTGGCTCAGTGGTTGAGCATTGGCCTATGAACCAGGAGGTCAGGGTTCGATTCCCAGTCAGGCACATGCCCGGGTTGCGGGCTCCATCCCCAGTAGGGAGTGTGCAGGAGGCAGCCGAGATTCTCTCCATGTTTCTATCTTTCTATCCCTGTCCTTTCCTCTTTTTAAAATCAATAAAAATATTTTTAAAAGCACTGTCATGGAGATGGTCTGTATGTGAAATGTACAGACCCATTTTAGTATAATACAACTTGTCATGTGTATTAATTTGCTGAAACTGCCATCACAAAGCACCCTAAACCGGGCAGCTGAAAACAGAAATTACTCCCTCGAGGCTGTAAGTCCTAGATCAGGTTGTCGGCTGGGCTGTGTTCCCTCCAAGGAGCCCAGGGAAGAATCCCTCCTCGCCTCTGTCCGTTTCTGGTAGTTGCCTGCGGTCCTCGGCTTGTAGGTGCATCACTCCCATCTCCAACTCCATCTTCACGTGGCATTTTCTTCGGCATGTGTGTGACTTTGTGCCTTCACATGACTTCCTGTAAGGCCTCCTGGCATGGGGTTGAGGGCCCACCCTAATTCAATATGACCGCATCAGTTTTAAAAATATATTTCTGTTTATTTCAGACCGGAAGGGAGAGGGAGAGAGAAATAGAAACATCAGTGATGAGACAGAATCATGGATCAGCTGCCTCCTGCATGCCCCACACTCGGGATGGAGCCTGCAACCCGGGCTTGTGCCCTGACTGGGAATCGAACCGTGACCTCTTGGTTCATAGGTCAACTCTAAACCACTGAGCCACACCGGCCAGGCAATATGACCTCATCTTAATTAATGACATCTACAAAGACTGTATTCCAGATAAGGTCATATTCAGTAAACATGAATTTTGAGGGACAGTATTCAGCCCAGTGCCTCATGGGAATCTGATTTTTGCCCTGAATTGATTCTTCGGGTATGAGTGCAGATGACACAAATCTAATATAAAATAGTGACATGTTACAAGTGATACGTTACCCTGTCGTTCATGAATTGGGCTTTCTCGGGAATTGGGGTTAAAGTGCAGTTAGTTATGTCTTTTAATGATATTTTGAACTAGTTTGGGCGTGGAACTCGCATGTGACCCACAGGATGGCCACACGATGGATGTTTCTTTGATGGGCTGAAAAATCAAGAGGAGGTGTGGTGTATGTTTTTTAGACAAAAAGCAATTTGCAAATTTTATTTCCTGGTAATTCTCAGTCTTCTCACTTTCTTGTGGAAATGTTCCTATTACAGAATAAATGTTTATTTTATAAGTCAACAGTGTCATAAAACATTGTTAAGTGACACATTTATCTCTCACCCTGCCAAACTCTGACAACTGAATTTTAAACATTCACCCACCATCTGTCATACCTCGGAGCAGCTTTTAGCGTTCACTGCTGTTTCAGAGTAAGGGTGAGACCCCACCTGGTTCAGATGATTTCTGTGGGAAGCCCTGAAATCATGTTTTCTAAAAATGTAATTAGTAGCTCTTTTATTTTTTTACTGTTTTTATTGATTTTGAGAGAGAGAGAGAGAGAGAGAGAGAGAGAGACATTAATGATAGAGAAACATCACCAATCAGCTGCCTCTTGCATGCCCCCTACTGGGGATCGAGCCCATACTCTGGGCATGTGCTCTGACCGGGAATCGAATTTAGCAGTTTTATATGATTAATTTATAAGTAGATTTTTATCATGGATCCAGTAACATTTTCAAATATTGCATTAGAAAGAAACCGGTGTCTGGACTCCTCCATATTTTGTTTCACTGGCGCCTGTATTATCATTCTTTACTGCTCGGGGAGAGGCAGAGTTAGAGTTTTTCTCTCTGACCCGGAGCTGGTACTGGAAAACTGCGACTTGATTTACTGTTTTGCTTTTTTGAGAGGATGTGAAATTAGTAGTCAGATTTGGGAACAGTGTATTTTTAGAACTTGGATGTTTCCTAAAGGAGCTTCTACGGTAATTTGATGGTTTTGAGCAGTTTGGAGTCTGAGAAAGAACCTGATACACTGTTGGATTTGGATGTTTAAATAGACTACCAGTCAGGAAATGCCAAAGCGAAGTTTCCCATGAATTTCTAGTCCAGTCGATTTGCACTTAAATGTCTGCAATAATAAGGCCTGTCTGAGGGCCTTCAAAGGCTGAGCAGCTGGTACCTTCTTGGGGTCCCATCCCTCTTTCTTTAAAATATGTTTTTATCGATTTCAGAGAGGAAGTGAGAGGGAGAGAGAGATAGAAACATCCATGATGAGAGAGAATCACTGACTGACTGCCTCCTACACGCCCCACACTGGGGATCGAGCCCACAACCAGGCATGTGCCCTGACCGGGAATTGAACCTCCTGGTTCATAGGTTGATGTTCAACCACTGAGTCATGCCAGTCAAGCAGTTATGCTTTTTTATGAAAGGAACTAGAGGCCCGGTGCATGAATTCGTGCACCAGTGGGGTCCCTAGGCCTGGCCTGCGGGATCGGGCCAAAACCGGCTCTCCGACATCCCCCAAGGGGTCCCGGATTGTGAGAGGGCGCAGGCCAGGCCGAGGGGCCCCACCAGTGCACTATCGTGGCCGGGGAGGGATGCGGGAAGTTGGCCAGCTGGGAAGGGACCACAGGAGGACTCCAGGGCATGTCCAGCCTGTCTCACTCAGTCCGGATCGGCCGGACCCCAGCAGCAAGCTAACCTACTGGTTGGAGTGTCTGCCCCCTGGTGGTCAGTGCACGTCATAGCGACTGGTCTACTGGTCAACTGGTCAACTGTCTGCCCCCTGGTGGTCAGTGCACATCATAGTGAGCGGTTGAGCGGCCTTAGCATATCATTAGCATATTACACTTTGATTGGTTAAACGGCCAACCAGATGACCAGACACTTAGCATATTGAGCTTTTATTATATAGGATGTGTGGTTTTCACTGAAAGTATTATTAATTACAGGAGGCCCTCTAGTTCCCTTATTTCTTCAGATGAATTAATTCTTCAGACAGGGGTTGGATTTACTCTAAAATGCCAAGAACAATGAATCACCTTGTCCCCGGTACCAGTGTTTCCCAGTGAGTGCCATTCTCTGTTGTGACACCTCAGTAAACTTTACGAGAAGGCAAAGGAATGTTCCCAATGCCATCGAAGTACAGCAAGCGCTGGTCCTTCTTCCTGCTCTTCTCAAGGAAAGGAGGCCTTTTGCCCCAGACAGGAATGCAATGCGCTCAGTTGAAGAACATTCGGTGGGGCTGGCTTCACAGACCAGGAACATAGCCGCACCTTCTCCTTGCGGCCCTTCAAACGTTGTCTCATCCAACCACTTCTGCCGGGCTGTCTTTGTCGTGTTCTCTTTTAACTTCCCACAACAGAAATTCGCTTTTGCTACAGCTCCTTGTCCCAATGCGTGGCGCTTACCTACGCACAGTAAAGGTCATATCATAATAAGCATTGCATTGGTCATTACATAACATAGTATATGGCAAAGCCAATATGTTTTCTTTTAAAGCAGCAGAGTACTACTAGGATATTCATTTAGTGTGGATGTTATTTCACTATTGTTGTGGATGCTTCAGTATGTAAAGCACATTCGGAAATGAGGTTTTTCATCTTTTTTAACAATGTTTTTCGTATTTTTTTAATGGGAAACTTTATATTATAGTGCCATTTCTCACAGTTGGGCAAACTCTTCGATCTGGTATTTGAAAGTGCACTGTTGCAGAAGGTGTGATTAAAGGCAAAATAAGGCCTGCCTCTGTCACCTACACAGGCTTGTTTTCCCTCATGGTTTCTTCCGCTTGCTCAAGAATAGGCGTTATGGCCTAGCTGGTGTGGCTCAGTGGTTGAGCATTGACCTATGAACCAGGAGGTCCCGGGTTCAATTCCTGGTCAGGGCATATGCCCGGGTTGCGGGCTCCATCCCCAGTCAGGGGGTGTGCAGGAGTCAGCTGATTAATGTTGATGCATCAATGCCCCCACCCCCTCTTCTCTATCTCTCTCTCAAATCAATAAAAACATATTTTTAAAAAATCCAATGGAAACTTTTCTTCATTTTCTAAGCTCTGAAACAGTTTAAGATAACATTGGAATAATTTGTTTCTCAAAGTGGTGGTAGAATATCCTTATAAACTAAAGGGAGGATAGCTCTTTACAAAAAACATATTTACAAAAAAGAATAGGCATTGTGACCTGTTTCTCCCAGGACCGGGTTTTAGAGTCCTTTGCCAACTGAAAAAGGCCCAGAGAACAGTCAAGTCGGGTCATCTGCCGCCACTGTTCGAGTTTCTCAGAAAGAGCCGCAAACTGACCAGAAATCCGCCCCAGTGACCTACCCCGTTAGTCCACCAAAGACAGTCTTTTTAGATTGAACTAGAAGGTTGAGCTAGTCTGATGGGATGGAAACAAAAGCCGGTCCGTACCGACAAGCAACGCCGAAGCCAGCAAGGGCCTCCTTAGGGAAGACAGGCCATCATGGGTATAGAGCCCCTTTTTTATTTTATTGGGGTGGCATTAGTCAACATGAACATACAGGTTTCAGGTGTGGATTACTAATGTGCAAAATCTGTGTCTAGGACCAGGTGCCACCACCCGAAGTCAGATCTTCTCCTGTCCCCTCATGTTAGGACCCCCTTCTCCCCCCACCCCCCTCCCTCTGGCAACACCACTCTGGTGTTTGTGTTCACGAGTTTCAGTTTTATATCCCACATCTGAGTGAAATCCTATAGTTCCTAGCTTTTTCTGACCGACTTATTTCACTTCGCATAACGTTCTCAAGGTCCACCCATCCATTGCTTTTCAGAGAGCATGGAAAGGAAGGAGGGAGGGAGGGTGAGAGAGAGAGAAACACTGAGTGGAGAGAGACACATCAACCTTGCTAAATGCTGCGTAGAAACTGTGAGCTTGAAAACAAAGGCATGTATTTGAGGACTAGAAATCAAAGGAAGTGCAATATAGTCAAGTGTGGTTTAAAAATGAAATGGCCCTAACCGGTGTGGCTCAGTGGATAGAGCGTTGGCCTGTGGACCGAAGGGTCCCAGGTTCGATTCCGGTCAAGGGCATGTACCTTGGTTGCGGGCACATCCCCAGTGGGGGGTGTGCAGAAGGCAGCTGATTGATGTTTCTCTCTCATCGATGTTTCTAACTCTCTAACCCTCTTCCTTCCTCTCTGTAAAAAAACAATAAAATATATTTATATTTTAAAAATGAGATGATTTCGTATTTTGAATGGAAATAGAAAGTGACATAGTAGCGGATCCCTTCATCTTTATGTTGGAGGGTGCAGTCAGGAGGGCTGGATTTCCTATCACCACCGACTTCATTCTGCTTTGTTTCAAACAGCCCATCTCAAATATAGAAGGCAGCCTCCTAACGGAACTGGGCTTGCAGACAGACAGAGCGCGTCCGCGGGCTGTGTGGGCACCTCTGCCGCGGCCCGGAGCGGGCAGGGAGCCCGTGGCCTGTGTACCAGACAGTGCCCAGCTCCGTTTCCCGTGCCGCTCCCTACATTTCCTCATTTCGCCGTGGGTGTTTTTTTTTTTAATGTTTTTGTGGGTTTCTTTTAGTAAAAAATGCTGAGGTTGGGTAACTCTCATTTCATTAGAAAGAAAAAACAAATAGATTCATTCTTGTTTTCTCTCCAGGGATAATTCATTAACATTTTTCCCTCCCTCCACCTCACCTTCTCTGCTTCAGATTTACAAATACATTTGTTATCTTCAATTTTCAGGAAAGCAAATAGCAAAAGGAATATATTTGGGGGTTTTGTTGTTGTTGTTTAGTTTTGGTTTGGGGGTGGGTTTTTTGTTTTTTTTAATATTTTTTATTGGTTTCAGAGAGAAAGGGAGCGGGAGAGAGAGAGAGAGAGAAACATCCATGATGAGAGAGAATCATGGATTGGCTGCCTCCTGCACCCCCGCCCCCCCCCCGCCCCCGGGGGATCAAGCCCACAATCCGGGCATGTGCCCTGACCGGGAATCGAACCATGACCTCCTGGTTCATAGGTCAATGCTCAACCACTGAGCCACACCGGCCGGGCAAGGAATATTGTTTGTCATTGCAATCCATCCTGAATGTCAGCTACAGCTCTCGGGCCAAGCCAGCCGCCTGTTCTTGAAGGGAGTTGTGTTGCACCACAGCCACACCCACTATTTTATGAATCGTTAGTGGCTGCCTTCACATGCGTGGCTGGGTTGAGTGGTTGTGACAAAGTTCAAATGGCCCTCCATGCCCGAATATTTACCATCTGGCCAGGAAAGGATGAGGATTCTAACATTTTTACCAGGGCAGGGCTGTAGTTGATGGGCTAATATCTTTATTGTTAAAAGTTTTACAGATGTCCCTCTTTTCCCCCCATTGACATCCCCCCCACCTCCTCCCAGGCCTTTACCACACTATTGTCCGTGTCCCTGAGTTTTGCATATATGCATTCAAGGTCTTTGGTTAATCTCGTCCCACCCACCCCCACACACACACTGAGATTCGTCGCTCTGTTGTAGCATGCTTCTACATGATACTTGTCATTCTCTGACTGGCTTATTTCATTTAGCGTGACACTCTCCAGGTCCCTCCAGGCTGTCTCAAAGGGTAAGGGATTCTTTTTTACAGCTGCATAGTATTCCATGGTGTAGATGTACCACAGCTTTTTATCCACTCACCTACTGATGGGCACTTGGGCTGTTTCCAGATCTTAGCTATTGTAAGCAATGCTGGGATCACTGGGTGCAATGGGAGTTCCATATTTAATTTTTGAGGAAACACCATACTGTTCTCCACAGTGGCTGCGCCCGTCTGCATTCCCACCAGCAGTGCACGAGGGCTCCCTTTTCTCCACACCTGCGCCAGCACCTGTTTGTTGATGGTAGCCATTCTGACAGGTGTGACATGGTACCTCATTGTCCTTTTAATTCGCATCTCTCTGATATCAAAAGGAAAAGGGAACCCACTATATGAGAGAACATATTTGCCAATGATACATCTGATAAGGGGTTAATTTCCAAAATACATAAAGTACTCATGCAACTCAACAGATGGCCAAGAGACATATGAGAAAATGCTCAGTGCCATTAATCATCACCTCACACCTGTCAGAATGGCTACCATCAACCAATCAACAAGTGACAAGGGCTTGAATAGTGATTCTCACTTTCCTACTCCATGCCTCAGTTTCCCCATCTGTAAAGTGAGGAGAATAGGGGTGCCAACCTTATAGGCTTATTTGAGTAATGTGTATTAAGAACTTTAAGTAGGAGCTAGCATGTAATAAATGCTCAATAAAAGTAGCACTTGTTGTTATTAGTACTGTTATTCTTACTCTCAGAACTTAACACTGCATCTAAGATTGACAGCTACCCGAAGCAGACACTTCTAGACCCCGTTTCAAGTTCTGATTCAGTAGGTCTGGAGGGAGGCCAGAACCTGCATGTTTCCTACCCCCCTCAGCTGATTATGCTCCGAGTCCTCAAGAAAGCACTCTGAGCTCTAGCCAATGTGGCTCAGTGGCTAGAGCATCAGGCCTGTGGACTGAAGGGTCCCAGGTTCAATTCCGGTCAAGGGCACATACCTGGGTTGCAGGCTAAGTCCCATGTGCAGGAGGTAGTCAATCCATGATTCCCTTTCATCATGGATGTTTCTATCTCTCCCTTCCTCTCTGAAATTAAAAATATTTTTTTAGAAAAACCACTCTGACCTGAGACCCAGGGAGCCGTGCTTGGCACAGCAAGGCCAGGCCGAAAATAAAAGGTCTCCAGTGGGATTTCTGTGGCTTTGTGAGTACCAACCAGCGCGCATGGATCTGATGTGTAAATAGAAACTCGGACTAATCCTCGCTGCAAAGTGTGAGAGCAGCGCTCGTGGTAGCCCTTGGTCAAGAAAAAGACAAACTTTATGTGGTGAGATTATTATAGAGCGATAGTGCCGCCAACTTAGGAAGCTTCTGTTAAGTCTTCTCTTCACACAGTAGCATTTGAGAGTCGTAAACATTGTTATTATTCATGTCGTTTACGTGTTATATATTTTCAATGTTTTTGTTTAGCATTGTGGAGGGAGGGGAGCGGGGGCGGGGGGAGGGGTGACCTCTCCATAGTATGGCTGTGCATAGTAGGGGAGTTTTTAAAAAAAGGGTAAAACCAACCCCCAAAAGAATCCCCATGTAATTTAGAGAAGTGAGGAACCAGAAGTGGCAGCCCAGCCAAGCTCATTTTTAACTTGTCACTTTTCAAAGCAGGCTGCTGAATGAGACGTTTCATCTGAGCTAGAAACCAATCTTTCAGTTGCATTTCCACACTATACAGATTCTTCTCTAATGAAGTAATGGTCTTCAGAAATTTCAATTTTTAGACCATTTAGATTTGTGGGGCTTTTAAATATTTTTAGATTCTGCCCATGTCTTCTCTTTGGGGTAGCATGGAGGGACCTGGAAACTATCGTGCTAAGTGAAATAAGCCCATCTGAGAAAGACAAATATCACGTGATCTCACTGATCTGTGGAATCTAATGAACAAAATGAATTGACCAACAAAATAAGTCCGGAAGCAGGGAGCCATGGAACAGACCGACACACCTCTATGTGGGGTTGGAGGGATGAGATCAACCAAAGAACTTCTATACGTATATGCACAGCCCATGGACACGGGCAATAGCGTACCTGCTACTATTGACAATAAAAATCTATTTAAAAATAAATAAATACAATTTAAAAAATGAATGGCTTCGCAAACTGTGTGGCTCTTCGATTTTTAAGGCAAAGGTTATGTCCTTGGCTTCCTGTTGAGCAGCCCTGGTGAGCAAGCAGGAGTCTCTGCGAGAACATTCCTTCCTGGAAGGGCTTGGTTTGCCCTTTCCCAAGACGGAGATTTCTGTGAAAATTCCTCAGTCGAGTCTTGGCCAAAAAGCATTCTTTCCTTTTCCTCCGCCTTCATCTTACTCGCTGTTGCTTCTATCAGAGGGGAGCATGCCGTGAGTCCTGAAATACGGATGAATTGAAAACGACAAGGCAGTCGCCACACTGACAGAATTTGGGGCCACCCCTTTAACAGTGGTTCTGGTAGGATTTGCACACAACTCCTATGCCAGCAAGTTTCCTTGAAGGATCAAAAGGTGAACAGGAAGATCCCACGGAAATCGTCAGCCTGCTCTTGGAAGAGGAAAACATTGTTCAGTGAAATAATAAACATGACGTGCTGAATTCCAGCAAAGAATAATGTGATTGGCTTTTCTCCTTTGCTTTCAGCTGTATGACAAAATTAACACGAAGTCTTCGCCGCAAATCAGGAACCCTCCGAGTGATGCAGTACAGAGAGCCAAAGAGGTAAGTGACATATTTTGTATGTTTGTGTTTTAATATATTTCTATGGATTTCAGAGAGGAAAGGAGATGGGGAGAGTGACAGAAACATCATTAATGAGAGAGAGTCATGGATCGGCTGCCTCCTGCACACCCCCCACTGGGGATCGAGCCTGCAACCCGGTCATATGCCCTGACCAGGAATCGAACTGTGACCTCCTGATTCATAGGTCAATGCTCAACCACTGAGCCACACCAGCCGGGCTGAGGGACATTTTTGTAAACAGACCTGGGAGTCCAAGAGCAGCATTCCCCAGGTTCCAGGGCTGGTTCTGCTGTGTGAACCTGAACTTGTTAACACAGCAACTTTTGCTTCTCTTTTTTTTTTTTTAAGTTACTGCACTTGATGGAAACAGACATGTTCTGAACATTTGAGTTGCTTTTTAAGGTGGAAATGTTTGCAAGTTAATTTAATATCTGCAACATCTAAGTTCAGAGATATGTCATTTCTATAAATTGTCAGGTAATGTATGTCTGTCACAGACGTTTTAAAACCTTTTTGATATGGAAACGTGACATTGTAGAAAGTTTGGAAAATAAAAATTCATGCATGATCCCATCAGCCTAACTCAGTAATTTTCATTTGCCTGTCCTTTTCCAGTCATGATCCATTTGCATATAAATGTTTATATACAATCAAAATGTATCCTTTTTTTGCCTGACATATAATGAGCATTTTCCTATGTTTCAACTTGATCTTTGCAAATATAAGTTCCGATGATGACATAATTTCTCTCTTTTATTACTAAATGCTGATGAATTGGCAATTCCTCCATTGTGAGACACCTAGTGGGGGTTTTTCCACTTTTTGATGTCATAAAAACCTTCGTGCAAATAAAACATTTCCCTTTGAAAACTTTACTTCTTAGGAAGTGAGAGGATCTGAAGGGCATCATTCCTTCCCCACCAGGTTTTACACACAAGACCTGTCCCAGAAAATATCAAATATTCACTGAGAAACAAAACCTCAGACAGGGGCCTGTGAGGCCCACCCACGTCAGGTCCGGGCACCAGCCAGGAGGCATCCTCTCTAACGCAGGAGACCACACCTCGGTGTTTAAAATTATAGATTGAGCCCTGGCCTGTCTGGCTCAGTGGCTAGAGGGTCAGCCTGCAGACTGAAGGGTCCCGGGTTCAATTCCGGTCAAGGGCATGTACCTCGGTGGCAGGCTCCTCCCCGCCCTGATTGGGGTGCGTGCAGGAGGCAACCCATCGTGTGTGTCCCTCTCACACTGATGTTTCTCTCTGTGTGTCTCCCTCTGCTCTCTCTAGAAATCAGTGGGAAAAATATCCTCAGGTGAGGATTTAAAAAATAAAACAAAATACAACTTCCTTTAAAAAAATTTTTTTAATTAAATTTTAAAATAAAGAAATAAGATCATAGATTGTGAGAGTAGCGAGGGACCAGAGAGAGTATATGGTTTCATCCTTTCATTTTCTAGTAGCAAAACTCAAAGCATAAAATACAGCAAGGAGAAGTGGCTTGTCGTGTAGCACAATTAATGACCAGCATAACCAGTACTGGGTACGCGTGCTTTCCGATAAGAAAGAAGCCTTCCAGCCCTGACCGGTGTGGCTCAGTGGATAGAGCGTCGGCCTGCGGACTCAAGGGTCCCGGGTTCGATTCCGGTCAAGGGCATGTACCTGGGTTGCAGGCACATCCCTAGTGGGAGGTGTGCAGGAGGCAGCTGATTGATGTTTCTCTCTCACCGATGTTTCTAACTCTCTGTCCCTCTCCCTTCCTCTCTGTGAAAAATCAATAAAATATATTTACAAAAAGAAAGAAAGAGACCCTCGGGTTGCTGTTTGTCCCATGGCCCCTGAGGTGGTGAGTAGCCTGTGGGTTTGCTGCTGAAATCGAAGCCTGAGGCTAAGGGCGCTTAGACGTCCCATCTGCCCAGGGTGCAGGTCTCCCAGGGGAGCCGAGAGTTCCTACCGCAGGGGTGGGCCCTCCGAGCCAGTCCTGCCGGGCAACCGTGACTGGCTCAACTTGGGCCATTGGATGCCTTTAGATGAGCGCTCTGGGCCCAACCGGCTCCGATTAAGAACCGTAGCAGGATGTTTACTCTAAAGGACAATGGGGGCTTCCCTCCCACCACCCTGGGCTCATGTCACAATCAAATTCTAAATGTGTAAGCTCCATCTTGGTGGTAAGGGATAGCTTTTGAAGAACAGCTTCATTTTTTTAAATATATTTTTATTAATTTCAGAGAGGAAGGGAGAGGGAGAGACAGAGAGAAACATCAGTGATGAGAGAGAACCATGGATGGGCTGCCTCCCACACGCCCCACACTGGGGATCGAGCCCACAACCGGGGCCTGTGCCCTGACCAGGAATCGAACCCTGACCTCCTGGTTCATAGGTCAGTGCTCAGCCACTGAGCCACGGCGGCCAGGCTCATCCATAATTTTTAATTTAAAAGACTTTTATAGTTTTAAAACATATCCTGTCTGCAGTATGGTATATCTTTCTTTTTTATGTTTTAGGTATTGGAAGAAATTTCATGTTACCCTGAGAATAGTGATGCGAAGGAACTAAAGCGTATTCTAACACAACCTCATTTCATGGTGAGTAACCATTAAACCCCCACAGAGCTACAACCTTCCTTTCAAAAGAAGCTCTTCATATTTTTAGATTTTTTTATTAATGTATATTGGCATTCAATATTCTGTTCATGTCAGGTGTACACGATGTGATCACTACCATAAGTCTATTAACCATCTGTCACTGTACAAAGTTATGATATTATTAACATATTCTCTGTGCTGTACACTACACCCCCGGGGCTCCTCTATTTTATAACTAGAAGTTTGTACCCTTCACCTTTTAAAAAAAGTTTCTAGCAGTCCTCATAAAACAGCCATCTTCATCAAATGCAATTTATTCCTGCAATATCAGACTGTTAACATTACAGTACAAAGTGACATGTGCACTCCTATCAGTAAACATTTCCAAAAAATAATAAATAATTCTTGTCATCTCTGAATATCGAGGTAGATGCTTGAAAGACATTTTCATTCAAATATGTAATTGCCAGCTGTGTGCCAGGCGCCATGCTGGGCACTGAGGGTGGTAGTGAGGACAAGGTCCCTACCCTCAGGGAACTCCCATTCTAGTGGGGACGGGGTGAGGGGAGATATGTGAGCCGGAGACAGATGGCAAGGAGTAAACTAACAAGATCATCCTATATAATAAAAAGCTAATATGCAAATTGTCCCCTCGGAGTTCAACCACTCGCTATGATGTGCGCTGACCACCAGGGGGTGGTGTGGAACGAAGGAAGGCCCCACAGCCGGCAGCCAGGGGAAGGAAGGCCCCCATCGGCCCTGATTGCCGGCCAGGCCTAGGGACCCTACCTGTGCACGAATTTCGTGCACTGGGCCTCTAGTTTCATATAATGATCATGACCATGAAGAAAAGAAAGGATAATAGGGCAGAGATGATAGTAAAATGGGAGCTACTTTATTTTTTTTTAATATATTTTTACTGATGTCAGAGAGGAAGGGGGAGAGAGAGAGAAACATCCATGATGAGAATCATGGATCAGCTGCCTCCTGCACTCCCCACACTGGGGATCGAGCCCACAACCCGGGCCTGTGCCCTGACCGGGAATCGAACAGTGACCTCCTGGTTCATAGGTCGACACTCAACCACTGAGCCACACCGGCCAGGCGGGAGCTACTTTAGATAATCAGGGGAAAGCCCCTCTGAGGTGTGAGCGCTGAGCCAAGACTTGTGATACGAAAGAACCAGCCTTCGGAGTGTGCAGGCCTGGGGAAGAGCAATGAGCGGCCAGGGGCAGGGAGGAGCTGTGTAGGGTCAACATATGGAAGGAAGGCCACTGTGGCTGCGACCTGGTGAGAGAGGAGCAAGTGGTACAAGCAGACCTAGAAGACAGGGCCCTCCCGGCCACGGTGAGGAGCCGGGATTTGTCCTGATGGCGCGAGGAGGGCACTGGGGGGCTGCAAGCAGGAAAGTACTATCAGCTCGGAGCTTTAGATACTGCTGGGCTGACGTGCAGAGAATGGACTGTAGGAGGGATGAGTTAAAAGGAGGCCACTTAGAAGGCTGTTGTGAGAGGTGGTCGAGGCTTGGAGAAGGATGGGGCTGGCGGAAAGTGGGCAGATTGAGATTCTACATCAGAGATGGTTGGATATGACAGAACTTGCTCAAGGTTGGCATGTGAAGTGGTGTGACTAATCCCTTTTACAGTTCACAGAGGAAACTGTGCCCTCAAGGCTTGTCCGGCTGGCGTGGCTCGGTGGCTGGGCGTCAACCTATGAACCAGGAGGTCAGGGTTCGATTCCCGGCCAGGGCACATGCCTGGGTTAAGGGCTCGATCCCCAGTGGGGGGCGTGCAGGAGGCAGCCGATCCATGATTCTCTCTCATCATGGATGTTTCTATCTCTCTCTCCCTCTCGCTTCCTCTCTGAAATCAATAAAACATATATTTTTAAAAAAGAATATGTGAAATAAAAAGAGGAAAATCAAAGATGGAATATTTTTCTTCAAATACGTTATAAGGGATGATTGGGCAATTGTTACTAATCTGAAATAGCTGTTATTTTTAATTATATAAGAAGAATCGTGTAATAGGAAAAAACACTTTTTGTACTGTAATAAAGATTTGGACAAGATAACAACTTCAGATAAGAGTGAAAAAAATGTGACTATTTTAAACTGAATAGAAAAACTATGAATTTCAGGTTCAAAAAGTGGTTCCTCTGACTTTTAATTTCACATCAAAATGTACCACTTAATGAAGCTTTCATGACAACCCAAGGTGGTTTTAAACGTTTTGTTTTGGGGCCCTGACTGGTTTGGCTCAGTGGCTAGAGCGTTGGCCTGTGGACCGAAGGGTCCCAGGTTCGATTGCGGTCAAGGGCATGTACCTTGATTGCGGGCACATCCCTAGTGGGGGGTGTGCAGGAGGCAGCTGATCGATGTTTCTAACTCTCTATTCCTCTCCCTTCCTCTCTGTAAAAAATCAATAAAATATTTAAAAAATAAAAATAAACATTTTGTTTTGGGGAAAGTATGATACAAATTTGCTTATAAAATCTTTTGTTCTACATCTGATTTTTTAAAGAAAAAAAGAAATCATTAACTTCTATTAGTACAGTGGGGCCTTGACTTCTGAGTGTCCCGACTAACGAGTTTTTTGAGATACCAGCTGTCTCTCGGCCGATATTTTGCATTGAGTTGACAGAGTAATCACATTGAGTTAACGAGCTCGGTCTCAGAACGAATTAAACTAGTAAGTCAAGGCCCCACTGTATGTCTTTACTGCTTTGTATTTTATAATTGCAATAAGCAAAGGATCTGTTCTTTTTTAAAATTGCTATTTAGTGATTTTTAGACAAAGAGAGGAGGGGCGGGGGGGAGAGACATCAATTGGTTGTTCCACTTATTTCCACATTCATTGGTTGGTTCTTGACCAGGGATGGGACCCGCAACCTTGGCGCATGGGGCCCGCACTCTAACCAGCTGAACCACCGGGCCAGGGCCAGGGTCTGCTCTTTTGAAAAAATTAGTCTTTTGAATGGAATAATTAAAAAAGATTTTAGTGCAGGGGTGGGCAAACTTTTTGACTCGAGGGCCACAATGGGTTCTTAAACTGGACCGGAGGGCTGGAACAAAAGCATGGATGGAGTGTTTGTGTGAACTAATATAAATTCAAAGTAAACATCGTTACATAAAAGGGTACCGTCTTTTTTTTCAATAGTTTTATTCATTTCAAACGGGCCTGATCCGGCCCACGGGCCGTAGTTTGCCCACGGCTGTTTTAGTGTGATAACATTTTTATCATGACTTTTAGAGTACAGACTTCAAAAAATCATTTAAATCTATACTTATTTACACTTCCTTTAATTACTGCAAATATTTATAAGTATATGCATTTTTAAGTGTCAGGTAATTCGATGTTAAGTCCCCCTGTTTTACTGATCAGAAAGCAAAGAAAAAGCCAGATAATTGAACAAATAAGCGAGATTATAAATATGCTAAGAATAACTCCCAAACCTTGGCATCATAACCACATATAAGCATTAAAATATTTTCCTTTAGCTATTAATATTTCTTTAAAAATACTAAGGTTTCGAAACCATAATTGAAAAATGTTTCTAAGATAGAAAGTTTCTGCGTTTAAAGGTCTATTTGACATAGTATTTCCCACATGGGACATTCTCCAAACATGCTTCCTTGGGAGTGACCAGTGGGCTCAAGTTAAGTTGCTAGGAAAACTGATCCTCATTACAAGTGAACCCACTTTTAAAAGCATGGGCTTTGGAGCCACAAGGAGGCCACTTACAAGGTGGGTGACCCTAAGCAAGCCTGGTGATTGGCTTTTAAAATATATTTGTATTGATGTCAGAGAGGAAGGGGAGGGAGGGAGAGATAGAAGCATCCATGATAAGAGAGAATCATGGATCGGCTGCCTCCTGCACGCCCCACACTGGGGATGGAGCCCACAACCTGAGCATGTGCCCTGACCTGGAGTTGAACCGTGACCTCCTAGCTCATAAGTCAACGCCCAACCATTGAGCCACACGGGCCGGGCTGGCATATTCTTTTTAATGGCTTTTTTTTTAACAACCTGTAAGTGACCCCCTGTATTCTATTTGCAGATACATTGGAGCCTCGGGTTGACTTTGATCTTGTGGCAAACTGGTTACTATCAAGTATGACCTCTGGTAGCATAATTTGAGCGTTTTTCTTTTAAAGTTCAGTTTGAGTATTATTTTGTGATTCCTTATAAATAATACATTAAAATACAAGTATTTGCTTATATATTTAAAAGGAGAAATAGAAATCACTTGCCTAAAGCAGCATAAACACTTTCTCTCCAACCCATGTACCCGCCATTATAACCTAACAAAAGCTTGGTTCGTTGTTTACCTGGCGACGTGTCCTCCGATCCTACTAAGCACCTTTTTGAAAATTCACTAATTATGGAAGGCACACCTATAATGGATACAGTTGGGCTAATTTTAGCAGAAGAAGTTCTCAGTTTGTCTATTATTGGCGTTTGCTTTGTGCACTAAGGCTTCGCTCTCAAGTGGCCACAATGAAAGCAGGAAAACAGGCATTTACCTGCATAGCAGCGCCTCCACACGTGGGCTCTGGGCACCGGCGCAGGGGTCAGGCAGGGGTCAGGAGGTCAAGGCCTCAGGGCCACCGTGAGCCCCGCTCTCCAGCTGTGCCCTTGGGTGTCCCTCCCCCAGACCCCAGCTCAGACCAGCCTCGGAAACTTTGCAAATCTGCAACTTTATTAGAAACCCAAATGTGCCCTAACTGGTTTGGCTCAGTGGGTAGAGCGTCGGACTGCGGACTGAAGGGTCCCGGGTTCGATTCCGGTAAAGGGCAGGTACCTTGGTTGCGGGCGCATCCCCAGTGGGAGATGTGCAGGAGGCAGCTGATCGATGTTTCTCATCGATGTTTCTAACTCTCTATCCCTCTCCCTTCCTCTCTGTAAAAAAATCAATAAAATATATTAAAAAAAAGAAACCCAAATGCATATATTGCTCTAAGCACATGCACTACTGATGACAAGTCAATCCCGGCTTTGTAATTGCGCTGCATTGTTACTTTCTTTTCGCCTCGCACGCATGCCTTTGAAATTAAAATAGCCAAGTCATAACTGTGATAAGTCTTTAATTAAATAACTTAATTTGAGATGCTAAGGGTTGTACTTTCAAAACAATTTTAATTGCATTTAATTATCTCTAGAGATTTCATCACCACACAGATCACAGATTCAGACAGAACTGAATTTATAGTTAGCACATAAGAAAATAGAATCTATGTAAGCTCCAAACATACTCATCTTTAGCTGTAATATTCTCCTTGAAGTAGACATGTTCAAATATTCATGCTCTTTTTTTTCAAGCCTCACCCGAGGATATTTTTTCCATTGATTTTTTTAAAGAGAGAATGGAGGAGAGGGAGGGGGAGGGATGAGAGAAAAACATGAATGTGAGAGAGACACATCGATTGTTTGCCTACTGCAGGCACCCCAATTAGGGCGGGGACTGAGTCTAACCCAGGTATGTGCCCTTGACCAGGGAGTGAACCCACAACCCTTCAGTCCGAGGGCCAACACTCTAACCACTGAGCCAAACCGGCCAGGGCTCTTCATGCTTATTAAAACCTTTGTTGTGATGGCACCAGGAGCATAGTACGTCTCAAAGAATATCCTTTTTTAGGGATATTTGTTATCCAGTTCCACCAAGATGACATGTGCAGATATCAATACAAAGAAATCACTTTTTCTTTGTTAAAGGGCTTGGCAAAAGGAAGTCATAATGATAATTGTCTACTTATTTTTCAGTCAAGTGCTCCAAAATATAGAAATGAATAAAAACATTAGGTGCGTTTAGATGTTAGCTCCATATCGAATGTGATATTTTGGAAAATTACATGTTTTTCAGTTACACTTGTGTGTGTTCTCATCTCTTTTGCGAAGTCATATGTTATAAATTGTCTTCATCCTTTTGGTTATATAACAGAGTTATTGTTAACACTATCAATGAAAGGTATTTACTCAGTACACCAACTATTGCACTGTTTCTTTTTAGATCTGTTTCCATTTTATGCCCTAGAACAAATTTGCCACCCTCATGAGCCTTTCTGCTAAATTATTTGAAATTGCATTATGTCAGCTTTTTAACAAGTTAGTTGGGCCCTAGCTGGTGTTGCTCAGTCGCTAGAGCACCGGCCTGCAGACTGAAGGGTCCTGGGTTCGATTCTGGTCAAGGGCACGTACCTTGGTTGCAGGCTCCTCCCCAGCCCAGGTCCTGGTCAGGGCATGTGCAGGAGGCAACCTCTGTTTCTCCCTCTCTCTTCCACTCTCTCCAGAAGTCAATGGGAAAATATCCTCAGATGAGGATTAAAAAATAAATAAATAAACAAACAAACAAACAGGTTAGTTGGTACTTTCTTATAACATCAGACCATACCTCTAACCCAGGTAATCAGGAAACACGTGCATTCATTAATTTACTCACTCATTCATGTGTTCATTCTTTTTTTAAATCATCATGATTATTTGTCATAAAGAAATCAAGGTGCCTGGGCGGTGTGACTCAGTGGGTGAGCGTCGACCTATGAACCAGGAGGTCACGGTTCGATTCCCGATCAGGGCACATGCCCAGGTTTCAGGCTCCATCCCCAGTGCAGGAGACAGCCGATTCATGATTCTCTGTCATCATTGATGTTTCTCTCTTTCCTTCTTCCTTCCTCTCTGAAACCAATAAAATATATTTTTTAAAGAAATCAGGGTATAGTTATATGTAGGTGTAACGTGCTTTGAGCTCTCTGTAGATGAGATACACCTTTGAGAGGCAACGGGTGATTGTATGCATGTTTATAGAATCGATTTCTGCTGGAATAGTACTATTATTGAGATTTTACTTCTCTCCTGAAATACTAGGCCTTACTTCAAACTCACGACGTAGTGGCCCATGAAGTTTACAGCGATGAAGCGCTGAGGGTCACACCGCCTCCCACGTCTCCCTACTTAAACGGTGATTCCCCGGAGAGCGCCAACGGAGACATGGACATGGAGAACGTGACCCGTGTCCGGCTGGTTCAGTTCCAGAAGAACACGGATGAGCCCATGGTGAGTAGGAAGGAAAGTTCTCTCGCCTCCCAAAATGCCAGCGCGAGCAGGAGCACCTGACTCCAGCCTCTACACCCATGCGGGGGGAGAGGGGAGGGAACCCGCTTCACACCCTCACTTCACACAGGCCCGCTGCCCAGAGCCGCTGTGCTGGCACTGCCCCTAAAGCAGGCTGACTTCTCCTTCCCGCCTCTTCTTTCACAACTGCTCTTCACCTTTACTTAAAAAAAAAAAAAAAAAAAAAAAAAACTCCCCAGGGTGGGGCATGCAGGAGACAGCCGATCCATGATTCTCTCTCATCATGGATATTTCTCTCTCTCTCTCCCTCTCGCTTCCTCTCTCTCTAAAGTCAATGAAAACATTTTTTTTTAAAGACATACATAGTCCATTACTCCAGAGTGTGCCTCTGGGCATCAAAAGGCACAATTTAAAATATCGTCAGTGGTGTGGGAAAAGTGAATGTCAAAAATGGGATTGTTAAAAACATCCCTTTATCAGTCTCGTGGTTTGCAGAAGACTCTTTTGGAAGGCATTCAAAGAATTGGGTGAAGTGGCTAAAATGAAACGCACCATGCAACTCCTCGCTCCCAAGGAATTCTACCCCTGGAGGGAATCCTGTTGGCATCTACCCATTTAGCATTAATTTTCTCAGTGTTTCCGAATAGCACGGGAATAGAATTAATTAATGGTGATCCCTACCTCATTGTCATAGAATTGACTTAGATTGGGAAGATCAAAGAAAGGCTCCGTGGTGTTACCTGAACAAATGCGAGGCCGGGGGTGGGGGGAAGGGGTAGAGCAGAGTAGAGACCATCCAGGCAGACCCAGTGGCAGGTGCAGAAATTTGGAAGTGAAAGGGCTTAGTGTCGTTTCAAAATGGAAAGGAGGAGCCACGACGGCTCTAGAAAACACAGTGAGTGGCAGGAACGGGGCACACACCTGCGGAGAGACATGGCAAGGATTCATTCTTTGTCTTAAAACATCAGGAAGATAGGAGCATGTTTTCGTTTGAGAAGTAATCACTGGAGAACGGATTAGAGGGCAAGAGTGGGTGTGGAGAGGCTGGTTAAGAGGCCGTTAGTATCAGAACACAGGGGAGAGCTGATGGGACTGAACTAGAAGGATGGACATCAAATGGAAGGAAGTGAAAAGATTTCACAAAAGAGGAAAACCAGCCCTAGCCAGTTTGGCTCAGTGGATAGAACGTCAGCCTGCAGACTGAAGGGTCCCAAGTTCGATTCCGGTCAAGAGCACGCACATGCCCGGGTTGCGGGCTCCATCCCCAGTGTGGGGCGTGATTCTCTCTCTCGCTCCCTTCCTCTCTGAAATCAGTAAAAATATATATTAAAGAAAAAAGGTTATATTTCATTTA
>NW_006282272.1:453742-455113 GCF_000327345.1 Myotis davidii
GGCCTTGGTAATGGATTCCCAGTGGAGATGAGGGAGAAGCGCGTGTCAAGGATGACCCTCAACTTGAGGGTTTCACAGGTTTGGGGGCAGAATCAGATCTGCGGGGGGAAATTCAAGTGGAATGCATCCATACCTTTTCTTCCGCGCATAGAGAAGGGATGTCGGGTTTTGGAGAGAAAGATGAGTGAGCTGCTTAGAAAGTTGCCCAGTTGCTCTACCAATTAAAGGGAGCGTTACGGAGCGGGGGTTCCGCGGCTGTGGTTCCGGGGAGCCCTGCACTGTGGATGTGGCAGCTTGTCCTTCTCACTGCTCCTTGCCAGCTGGGCTGTATCATGGCAGCATAGGCAGCAGGCAGGGGCCATGGTTGCCTCGCCTCCTCTGGTGCTCACCAGGCAACTGTTTGGCTTAAGAGCATGGGCAGTGGCAGCTTAGGGCAGTGGTCGGCAAACTCATTAGCCAACAGAGCCAAATAGCGACAGTACGACGATTGAAATCTCTTTTGAGAGCCACATTTTTTAAACGTAAACTATATAAGTAGGTACATTGTGATTAACTTCATTAGGGTACTCCTAAGGCTTAGGAAGAGCCACACTCAAGGGGCCAAAGAGCCGCCTGTGGCTCGCGAGCTGCAGCTTGCCAACCATGGGCTTAGGGCAGGGGTCCTCAAACTTTTTAAACAGGGGGCCAGTTGACTGTCCCTCAGACCGGTGGAGGGACAGACTATAGTTTAAAGTAAAACTATGAGCAAATTCCTATGCACACTGCACATATCTTATTTTGAAGTAAAAAAACAAAACGGGAACAAATACAATATTTGTATTTGCATGTGGCCCGCGGGCCGTAGTTTGAGGACCCCTGGCTTAAGGGGACCTCAGGCAAATCATCGCATGTCCGTGGCCCTTAGCTTGCTCGGACATTGCTTGGCAAGTGTTGCCAAAAGCATCCTTGACTGACTAACTGACCCCCTGGATCCCACCACACTTTGCAAGTCTAACATTCCCCGCATTCATTGTCTAGATCAGGGGTCCTCAAACGACAGCCCGCCGGCCACATGCAAATACAAATATTGTATTTGTTCCTGTTTTGTTTTTTTACTCCAAAATAAGATATGTGCAGTGTGCATAGGAATTTGTTCATAGTTTTTTTTAAAACTATAGTCCGGTCCTCCAACGGTCTGAGGGACAGTGAACTGGGCCCCTGTTTAAAAAGTTTGAGGACCCCTGCCTAACAACAATCATGCTTAAGCTACACAACCTTGACTTACGACATACAATAGGAAAACCTCCTGCCGGTTTGGCCTTAGTGCTTCACAGTGGAGCAATAAAATAGGAACCATACCATACAAATAACAAACTAGCCCTGATCATGGCA
>NW_006282272.1:455253-477793 GCF_000327345.1 Myotis davidii
CTGAGGGGCAGGATACAGCTGCGTCCCCGAGTTCCTGTTCTCAGAAAGTATAGGCTGGCCTCGCAGCTTCCCCTGCAGGCCCCCAAGAGAAGCCGTTCTCTCTCCTGTCGCCTGTGATCCCAGCCACAGGGTGTGTGTTTCTTCTCTTGTTGACCGATCGCCATAAGCATGGGAATGTTATGGGAAAGATGTCTCTTCAGTGATACAGTTCTATGACATTTCATACAGCTTCTTTTGCTTTCTCATTTGTCTTTTTTTTTAATATATTTTATTGATTTTTTACAGAGAGGAAGGGAGAGGGATAGAGAGTTAGAAACATCGATGAGAGAAAAACATCGATCAGCCGCCTCTTGCACATCTCCTACTGGGGATGTGCCCGCAACCCAGGTACATGCCCTTGACCGGAATCGAACCTGGGACCCTTCAGTCCGCAGGCCGACGCTCTATCCACTGAGCCAAACCGGTTTCGGCCTCATTTGTCTTATTAAAAGCATTATATTACTGCATGAGATATACCCATAGGACAGCAGTTCTCAACCTTCTGGCCCTTTACATACAGTTCCTCATGTTGTGACCCAACCATAAAATTATTTTCGTTGCTACTTCATCACTGTCATGTTGCTACTGTGATGAATCGTCATGGAAATATCTGATCTGCAGGATGGTCTTAGGTGACCCCTGTGACAGGGTCGTTCGACCGCCAAAGGGGTCGCGACCCACAGGTTGAGAACCGCTGCCATAGGATCTCTTTGCATTTTGGAACTTATACACTGTGTCCTACTGGGCTGCGTCCACCCGCCAAGGATGACACACTCCATCACACCCTTCCTTTCCCCTTTGTAATATCGCCCGTGCAATTGCTTCTCTATGGATCGGGACTCCCTTAGTGTCAAGTGATAAAGACCAAACTTGAAGTAGCTCAGACAATAGGGGGGAGCTTATGCAAACAAGGGAAGGCCAGGAATTGACCCCAAGCTGGGGTGGGGTCAGGAATAGGCACCCGGCCCAAGCAGAGACCAGGTTTACCCTCTTACCTGAAACAACCAAGAAATGTTTAAAACTGCCCCAGCCGGTGTGGCTCAGTGGATAGAGCCTCAGCCTGCAGACTGAAGGGTCCGGGTTCGATTCCAGTCAAGGGCATGTATCTAGGTTGTGGCCTCGATCCCCTGCAGAGGGCGTCCAGGAGGCAGTTGATGGGTGTTTCTCTCTTATTCGGTATTTCTAACTGTCCCTCTCCCTTTCTGTAATAATCAATTAAATATATTTTTTAAAATGTTTAAAACAGACAAAATGACATGAAAGAACAGTTTTGAAGACATTGGACATCGGGCAAGAAGGGACAGTGATCCCTAAGAAACGGGAAGTAAACAGCATGAGCCCTGGGGTTGCCCAACCTTCCTGACTTCAGAGTTTCCAGGCCACAGACAGGGAGGGCGACCGAGGCCAAGCAGGCAGGCTCCCTGGAATGAGGAGACAGAACTGAGCGGCTGGGGAAACCAGGCATCTGAAGTTCATGGGGCAGAGGGCAGGAGGGGGAGGGCTGCACCGAGAGGACCCCAGAGATCTAGAGAGGACACTACCTGGAGCCCCGCAAAGACCCTCCAAAAGGATGAGCGAGACCAGTGCCCGACGCTGGCGGCCTGGTCCCACCCACAGACTCGAAGGACCAGTCCGTGAGGTGCTGCGTAGGGCGCTAGGGAAGGTCTTGCCTCAGAAGGAGAGATAAATAAGCCCCGGATGGAGAAGTCCTCCAAACCTGCGGAACAAATCACAGAAGCAAGTTCCAAAGGCTCACCTGGCCAGCGTGGCTCAGTGGTTGAGCATCAACCTATGAACCAGGAGGTCCCGGGTTCGATTCCCGGTCAGGGCACAGGCCCAGGTTGCAAGCTTGATCCCCAGTGTGGGGCGTGCAGGAGGCAGCTGATCCATGATCCTCCCTCATCATGGATGTTTCTCTCCCTCCCTTCCTCTCTGAAATCAATAAAAATATATTTTTTTAAAAGACCCAAAGGGTTAAACTGTTTCTAAGTAACTGAATTGAACTACATCCCAGGGGGGAAAAAAGCTTAAAAATCTTTATAAGAATTTAAAAAAAAAAAAAACACCAAGCAGGCAACAAGATAAAATGTACAATATCTGGCATCTAATCAAAGATTCCGAGGCATGTGAAAAGGCAGGAAAATGTGACCTATAATGTGGCGAATAATCAATCACAACTGACACCGAACTGACGGATATTCGAATTAGCCCAGAAATGTCCTATGGGATTAGTGGCAGGTTAAGACATTTCAAAAGAAGATATTAGGGATTTCGAAGACATAGCAATAAAAATTCTACAAAACAAGAGAGAGAGAGAATTTTAAGTCGATAATATTGTGATAACAATGTCTGGTACCAGGTAGGTCCTAGAAATATTGTAGGGGACAGCTTCAGGCAGGTTCACTGACAGAAAAAATACTGGAAGACATAATGACTGCAAACATTCCAAATCTGATGAAAACTATAAATCTGCAGTTGCAAGAACCACAGTGAACTCTGAGCACAAATAGGAAGAAAGCAGCACCAAGGCGCATCCTAATCAAATTGTTTAGACCCCTGATAAATCGATCTTAAAAACGGAGGTTAAAAAAATAAAAAATAAATATTACAGACAGGGGAACAAGGGTAAGGATATTAGATTCCTTATCAGAAACAACACAATTAAGAAGAACATCTTTAAAGTACTGGAAGTTTTTAAAAAACTCAATTTACAATTCTAAATCCAGCAAAAGTTTCTTTCAAAAAAAAAAGGTAAGACCCTAGCTGGTTTCCTCAGTGGTTAGAGCATCGGCCCACAGACTGAAGGGTCCCGGGTTCGATTCTGGTCAAGAGCATGTACCTCGGTTACAGGTTCATTCCCCGGCCCTGGTCCAGGTACGTGCAGGAAGCAACCAATCAATGTGTCTCTCTCACATATACGTTTCTCTCTCTCTCCCTCCCCCTTCCACTCTCTCTAAAAATCAATGGAAAAAAATATCCTCAGGTAATGATTAACAAAAAAATTTTTAAATACAGGTAAAATAAAAACATTTTAAGATATACCAAAACAATTCAATAGATCTACAGTATAAGAAATGTTAAAGGGGAAAAAAAAGAAATGTTAAAGGACAACCTTATCATTTAAATCTCTTTCAAAGATAACTGGCAGTTTAACAAAAATAATGACGATATGTTTGGGGTTTATAACATATGTAGGAGTAAAATGTATAACAACACAAAGGTCAAAAGGAAGGAAGTGGAAGTGTACTGCTGTAAGGTTCTTATACTATGTGTGATATGGCATAATGTCACTTGAAGGTGGACTGTGGTAAGTTAAAAATATATGCTCTCTAAACCAGGGGTCCTCAAACTACGGCCCGCAGGCCACATCCAAATACAAATATTGTATTTGTTCCCATTTTGTTTTTTTACTTCAAAATAAGATACGTGCAATGTGCATAGGAATTTGTTCATAGTTTTTTTTTAAACTATAGTCCGGCCCTCCAACGGTCTGAGAGACAGTGAACTGGCCCCCTGTTTAAAAAGTTTGAGGACCCCTGCTCTAAACCCTAAAGCAGTCACTAAAGCAACAAAATAGAATTGTAGCTAATAAGACAACACAGGAGAGAAAGTAAAATAAAAAGAAATTAATCCAAAAGAAGGCAAGAAAATATATTCATACCTAACTGTATCAGTAATCATATTAAATGTAAATAGTCCAAGTTCCCCCAATTAACAAGCAGTGATTGTCCGATAAGGGGGGAGCAAGACCCAGTATTGCCTGTAAGAAATGCTTTCTACATAAAGACAAATTGTTTCAAAGTAAAGGGATGGGAAAAGAAAAGCCATGATGACGTTAATCAAGAGGAGGCTTGAATGGCTATATTAACATCAAAGTATATTCTCAGCCCACATGGGGATTAAATTAGAAATAAAGAACAAAAAGATCTCTGGAAAAATCCCAAAGCACTTGAAAACTAAACACATTTCCAAATAAACCATCAATCAAAGAAGAAATCAAAAGGAAAATTAAGTTATTTTGAAGTGGATTAAAATGAAACCACAACATATCAGAATTTGTGGTGTGCTGCTAAAGTAGTACTTCGGGAGTGTAGCACTGAGCATCTATGTTAGAAAAACAGGAATGTCTGCCCTGCTGATGTGGCTCAGTGGGTTGAGCCTTGTCCTATGCACCAAGGGGTTGCCGGTTTGCTTCCCAAACTAGCTGCCCCCTGGTGATCAGTGTGCTCCCACAGTGGGAGAGCCACTCCCCCAACAGCCAATCCCTGCAGGCCACGCCCCGCCAGCAGTGCACGAATCCGTGCACTGGGCCTCTAGTAAATAATCAAAAGCAAAGTAGAAATCAATGAAATAGAAATCAGAAAACAATAGGGGGAAATCAATTGAACGAACATTTTCTTTGAGAGGATCAGACTGATCAGGGGGAAAAAGACACTAACTTACTAATGTCATGCATTAGAGAAGTGACATTACTACACATTGTGCAGCTATAAAAAAGGGTAATAAGGAAATATGAGAAACAACTTCATGCCAATAAATTCAGCAACTTGGATGAAATGGATAAGTTCCTTGGAAGGCAAGAAACTATGAAAGCTTACTTAAGAAGGAATAACTGAGTCACCCTAAACTATTTAAAAATTGAATTTGTAGTTAAAAACCATCCTCCAAGAAAGCTCCAGGCAAGATGGTTTCACTGGCAAATTCTACCAAACATATAAGGAAGAAATAACACCAATTCTACACAAACTCTTCCCAAAACATTGAAAGGGGAGGAATTCTTCCCAACTCATTGTTTGTTGTTGTTTTTATTATTATTAGCTAGAATTACCTTGGTACCCAACCAGATAAAGACATTACAAGAAAACTACGGACCAGTAAACCTCTTGAAGATAAATGCACAAATGCTAACCAAGTGTCATCTTATAGTAATTCTATTTTTACTTAACTTTTTACAGGGAATCACTTTAAAAATGAATGAGCTAAATCATTGTATTGTTGCAAGAATTATGCATGGGGGCATGATTCACAGGCAAGGTAAGTTTCGTATATGATTCTTTCTCACTTTTGTCCTATAGCCTAGTGGAGAAAGTGTTGTTATGACCCATATAAGAAGTCGGTTAAATACGTGGTTCATAGAAATGATCCATTTAAGTTATCTCTTGGGTTTAGTCATTTGTTTCTGTTCACCTGTAGACAATGGAGAGCGGGTGCATGTGTGTGTGAATCACTGTTTATATCCTGACTTCGTAGAGACCATGAAAGATAGAACAAAGTATCCTATTGGGCCCCAGGATATATGGAAGACATCCATTCTAGGATATGAAATGTGTATATTTAAATTTAATGACAGTTCAAGAATTGTTCTCTCACCCAGCCGGCGTGGCTCAGTGGTTGAGCATCCACCCATGAACTAGGAAGTCATGGTTCCGTTCCCTGACATGGCACATGTCCAAGTTGCAGGCTCGATCCCCATTGGCGCGGGGGGGTGCAGGAGGCAGCCAATCAATGATTCTCTCTCATCATTGATGTTTCCATCTCTCTCTCCCTCTCCATTCCTTTCTTTCTCAAATAAAGAAAACATTTTTCAAAAATTTTAAAAACTTACAAAAGAATTGTCTCATTCATCCAGGAATGAGATATACTACTTATAAATTAAGAAATTGGATTTTGATAAAGAACATAGAGATTCAATGGTAAGATCAGACTGATGGTGGCCGGAAGTGAGGGGAGTTTGTGGGGCTGAGAGGAAAAAGGAAAGGGATTAAAAGATACGAATTTGGAGGCACAAAACAGTCACAGGATGTCAGGTACAGCATCGGGAACATAGTCAATAATATTGTAGTAGCGATGGACGTGCCAGGTGTAAGGTGTATCATTGTCTAACCTCTGTGCGTACACCTGAGCCCTGTACATGTCTTCAGCTCATTGCATCCTCACAGCAGCCCTCTGAGATGGGTACTATTGTCACCTCCGCTTCATACATGCAAAACTGAGCCATGGAGTATTTCGGTAACTTACCCGAGATCTTAAAGCTAGTGAGCAATGAAGCTGGGATTTGAACCCAGACAGGCTGGAACTAGAAACTGTTCTTTTATCTCAAAAAATTACCAGATTCCCACCACCATCTTTCCAAGCGGTGTCTCCCATCGTAGATGTTAGTGTGTTAGCGTGTCCTCGTGATCCAAACTTGTCCCTGTTACTGAAATATTGCCCTTCAGTGTTTAGCTTAATTTTTTTTACATCGCTCTCTTTGGATTATCAAAGTATATGTCATCGCATGTTTATAATCTTGTGGCATTTCTTAGGCACCCTGCATGTGGGTGATGAAATCCGAGAAATCAATGGCATCAGTGTGGCTAACCAAACCGTGGAACAGCTGCAGAAAATGCTCGTGAGTACATGCAAGTTTCTTTTTCTTCGTCTAAGGCTGACTTTCAGTTTGTTAGCTTTCTTGTTCACGCACAAACAAGGGGCCTTCTTTTGCAATCCGAGTATCGCTGGGACCACCAGCGTGTGCACTTGAGCTTATGCGTGTGCACTTGAATTTACGCAACATTCATGAAAACTGACAACTAGGAAAATGGTCACAAACAACGGAGTTTGGAAACACTGGGCCCGTCCTGAACGGTGCGGGCTTTAGCTCTCTCCTTTCGTCTTTATCTGCTGGGGTTTTTTCTCGAGCAGCTATTTAAAGCAGACCTTCCCAGCTGTGCGTAACTGAACCGGGTTCTCCCTGACCTCAATCTGCTGACATCAGCAATGTCAAACCCCTTTCCTGCGTGGCTGAGTCACAGCCAACTGTGTGGGATTTCTCCACAGCACAGAGGGGAGGGAAGTTCTAGTAAATCAGGCCATTTCTATCCGTGCCCCCCAAAGTCTGTGTGTGGATCAGGGTTCGGGTTTTAAAAAGGAGGTGGGGGGCGTGGGCAGAATGGCGGGCCCTGGCGAGCAGACCTTCTTCCCACCACAACGTAGTGAATATCTATTATGAATATCGATTAAGTATGAAATACCTATTATGAATATTGATTAAGTGTGAAATAAGCACACAGACTCACTCTAGTAAAATCCAAGGTCAAATCCTATATAATAAAGGCTAATATGCAAATCGACTGAACTGCAGGATGACCAGTCACTGTGACATGCACTGACCACCAGGGAGCAGACGCTCAATGCTGGAGCTGCCCCCTGGTGGTCAGTGCGCCAGAAGCTGGGCTCATGGCTGGCGAGCGCAGCGGTGGTGGCGGGAGCTTCTCCCACCTCCACGGCAGTCGGACATCCCCCAAGGACTCCTGGACTGTGACAGGGCACAGGCCGGGCTGAGGGGGACCCCCGCCCCCAGTGCACGAATTTCATCCACCAGGCCTCTAGTTATGAAATCAAAAGCAAATTTTACGACATATAGCATCATGCTGGAGCCTACCAAACATAATTTTTCAGTATTTTTCAGTTATCCAGTTCAGTTTCTATTCACTTTTTTTAGTCTTTATTGTTGAAAGCATTACATATGTCCCCCCCACCCCCACTGACCCCTTCCAGCCTGCCCCTGCTTCTGCCCCAGGCCCTCAGCACATAGTATGTTCTATGACATCTGGCCAAATAGTCGGAAAGACAGATCACTTAGCGTGTTTTGTATTCATGTCTATGAAAGGGTCAGGGTCAGGGTCGGGGCTCTGCTGTATGGACAAGGCGCTGCACTGCACCCTGAGCTTAATGACTCAGTTTCAGCCTAGGCCCCGGCGCTCGCAGCTGCCTCGCTTCCTTGTCCTCACGTGTTTTCAGCAGCTTCCTCCGTGTTTTCTGTGCAACATGGCTTTGCTAAGAAAGCTGTCCTTTCTTCCTCCAGCGGGAAATGCGCGGGAGTATCACCTTCAAGATCGTGCCCAGTTACCGCACACAGTCGTCGTCCTGTGAGGTAATGGCTTTCCCCGCCCGCCCCGCTTCCCTGGGTCCCTCCCTCCCTGTCTGCTCCTGGCTGAATGTCTGGCTTTCTGGGAAATGGTTTCTGCCTGTGCTGTTGATCACTGCACACCAATTTTGCAACCAAGATAACGGAACAGAGTAGGTCCCCTCCACCTACTCAGCCCTGCTTCCATGGGGACTTCAACTTGAACTTCCTGCAGGCCGGAGTCGAAGCAAAACATAGAGCAGCTACCAATAACGGCGTAGCCTTAATGCAGAAAAAGCGGGGTCTCTGAGGGAAGGAGGAATTGCGGTAACATTTCCAGGAAGTGCAGTCACTCCCCTTGTTAAGAAATCCCGCAGATAGTTCTTGTTCTTCTTTCCAAGAATCTGAGAGGCGGCTTCTCTCGGTGTCCAGATAGTCGGTCAGATCATGAGCCAGGTCCCGAGGGGCGTGAGGGATGGAGGCTTTTGCAACCCGCCGTGGAATCATATAAATTGGGATGTTAGGTGATTCGTAAACACGTTTTCTAGGACAGTACAACCCCAAGTTGCTTCCTCGCGCTAGGCTCGGCCCATAGAGATGGTCACTGCTGCCTGTCTCGCTCAGTTTCGTGCTGGTGACTGAATGAGATCCCAAAGGCTCTTCTTTTTCTGTTTGGAAATGCAAAGTGGCCTCGGGGGTGGCATCCTTCGGCCACTGCTCACCCGGCTCCAGGGTTATTTCTGAAGCCTGTTCTCCCATGTGCATCTCCCACGGGTGTGCACAGCAACACGACGTACACTTCCCAGCGCCTCCTCTGTGACCTGACAGGAACAGAGTGGGACTCGTGTAGGAATGGCATTTGTGCTCGGGCAGCATTGCAGGAGGAATGATCCTGCTCCTCCCCTTCCCTAGCAAGACTGTCCGTTTCCCAGGACACATTGCGGCCCCTGTGTCTCTGAACCTGTCGAAGAGACGCAGACGAATTGGTAGTTGGGTCAAGTGCGTGTGGAGCGAGCCATGGCGATGGGGGTTTCCGTTCATCTCAGGCCTTGAGCTCCTCTCGGTGGCTTTTTCCGGAACTTCACTGAGCACTGTGTTTTCACAGAAAATGCAGAAGTGGTTCCGCTCCGGGATGTGTCGTTCGGACGTTTGTCACCTGCAACACAAACCTGGCAGGGAAAGAAAAAAAAAAAGACGAAGTCAGGCGTCCATTTCATGGGACGCATTTTGATCTTCTGAAATCCCAGGTGGTCCTGGCCATTTCTGATCACTGAGGGAGTGTAGTAAACACGATGGATTTCTGTCTTTCCTGGCTAACTATCCAGAAGGCAGTTCTTAAGATCCCATAAGTTTCCCTTGTGTTTGTTACGTGCTGGACCTAGGTTTGGGATGGGCGAGTGTGACACGTGTACATTCTACACTCTTACGTAAGAAGAGCCCCCTCGTACCTGCTCCCCTCCCAGCCCCAGCCCAGCCTGTCTGACCTCCTGGCAGAATTCAAGTCCCGGGTGGGACCTTCCCCAGCTGGGGCCACACTTCCCAATGGAAGGCTCTCTGGCCACCTGCCTCAGTATCCCCCTGGCCTCACCCCGGCCCTACTGCCTGGAGTCTCTGGGGTGGTACCTAGAGATCAGCCTGCTCACTAAAGTTTGAGAAGGTTCATCTCAGGGATCCCATTATTTATTTTATTTTAGAAGATTCTGTTTTTTTTTAATTGATGTCAGAGAGGAAGGGAGAGAGATGGAAACATCGATGATGAGGGACCGGCTGCCTCCTGCACGCCCCACACTGGGAATCGAGCCCACCACCCAGGCCTGTGCTCTGACCGGGAATCGAACCGTGACCTCCTGGTTCATAGGTCGGTGCTCAACCATTGAACCACACCGGCCGGGCCAGAAGTTTTCTTTAAATCTTCTGGGTGGTGGTGGGGGGACAGGACATGTCTTTTAAGCAGGCATGCACATTTCAAAGGTTTCAGAGAACTCTACTAAACCAAAAATTTTGAAACACTTCCTTACCTTCCTCTCCTTGGTCTTCGCGTTAAAAGTGATTTGGACAATAAGGGAGTAGGGCCGGGAAAGGAGTGTGAGTGCGTCGAATAGGACAAATATTATAAATAAGAATAAAACACAGATATACACTAGAGAAGAGACCTTTATTCTTTAGGTCATTGTAGCGGATTGATTCAAAGAATAATCTCTGAAAATGTTTGTCCTAGATAGATCCCAAAGCGACTGCAACATGAGAAGTCTTTTTTTATATTAGTTTCACCTCAAATGGAGTCATTCAGTAATTTTTGACATTGAGGTACCAAAAAATTTACTAAATACTTTGTAAACCTACTTTGTAATACAAAGTACGCAGTTGGGGTCTTTAGCCCAATAATGTTATAGTAACGTTTGTCATTTCATAGCACTAGGTAGGGTTCTAACATGAAGCCACTTTCTGGGTCTCCTTTAAAGAAAGCGAAGGGTAGAGAGTGTTGGAGACAGGAGAGAAGTGGTTCATGAATGACACGGTCATCGCTTACAAGTGTGACTAAACTGCAAAGTTTTTTTCTGATTTCTATGAAATCACGCAAGTAAGTCAGTGCGGCACCTTCGCAGCTGAAACCTCAGAGGAAATGGTTGTCGGACTGTGGTTGTAACTGTTGATGTGAATATATCTGTCTCTGTGCTGGTGTTTGTTAATGAACCTTGTGTCTTATTTCAGAGAGATTCCCCCTCCACTTCCAGACAGTCCCCAGCTAATGGTCATAGCAGCACTAACAATTCTGTTTCGGTAAGAACTCCAGCTTCACACGGCCAAGTGTGACAATTCTGTTGGTGCCACCTGCCATGAGTGTTCTAGTTACATGTGTCCAGTGGCAATATGTCTTCTGCCGGTAGACGAGGCTACTACAGCCACATGCAGTTCAGAACTCCTGGAAGATCTTCCTCAACATTTTCTTCTCCATAAAACCCCTCCCATCAGTTAAATTTGAAGACACGAAGTTCAACACTCCTTTGGTCACCCCCCAGATATTCCCGTGTCACCCCACTAGTCTTTATGACTTCGCTTAAACTTACGCAAAGGATGTAACTGGAAATTTGTTGAAATTTCGAAGTGTTTTTTAATTTGAGAAAGAGAAAGAAATGTACTGATTTTGCAGTGCAGGCATTTGGGTCTTAGGCTTGTAGTGGTCTATTTTGAGTGACGTCAGCGACATGCCTTAGTTTCCGCTATCTGAGTTTATGAATTGGTGTGCCCTCTGTTTTTGTGGTACGTGCACATATTTTTGTGAATTACAAACCTTGCCTGGATATGAAAAGCAAAAGGAACTGGCTTCAATCTGCACTTAAGCCACGCTGTTATCACATCTTTAACACAAAGTACTTTATGTTTTGACTTGAACTTGGAATTTTATTTTTTTTCCCCAGAACTTTCCATTTTGATATATGAAAAGAACTGGTTTTAGTTTATTTGAACAAACGGAAGCACTTACAGGTGCAAGTATGCAATATTTGGGGGTAACAAAGTCTCCTCCGAGTTGCTGGTATTGCTGTTCAAAGTATTGAAAGCTCTGATAATGCAGCAGTATCGCTCTTCTCTGACTATTCATTTGCCCTTTAAAAATCTATCAACTTTTTGCAAATAAAATAAAAATATATCAACTTTGTTATCGGGTAAAATTTTTAAATAATTTAAACATCATCTCAAATGGAATGATATCATTAAGTAAAATTATGGACGAAAATTCCCTATGGCTTCTATTTTCAACTTCAAATAGGCTATAAAGGAATTCATTCTGACAGTGAACATTTAATACTTTTCAGATGGTGACAATCCATAGAGCCATCCGATTTTTCAAAATCTAAATGGTGGCAGTGACTAAGCTTAAAGAGCAACAACTCTGTTTCACTCGCTGTGGCTTTTGTGTTGAAGATGCTGAGTTGTTGCTTAGCAACACATTTTCTCTCTGCTTCAACTTACCTGCTTTCTTCAGCTTGCTGCTAAATGGCTAATTTTTTTAATAATTCAACATTTCTGAGAAATGGAGTAATGTGTATTATCTCTTTACAACTTAAATCTAGCTCATTTTTTTTTAACCATATTGTAACAGAACACACAAATGTCCTTGTACTCTTGAAAAGTAAATGAAAATTTTTCTCCTGGGTTGGCTCTATTCTACAGGACTTGCCATCAACTACCCAACCAAAAGGACGACAGGTGAATAGACATCCTCTCTAGAAACTTCTCTAAACTGAGCTGCTAATAGCCAATCCTTTATTAACCCTCTCCATCCCATAATGTCTGCATTTTGGACCATAACATTTGAGCATTGAGAGCTTGTACCATTTCATTTTAACACATTAAACATGACTAATTCGCTATAAAGATCTCCCCTCACATCCTTGTAGCTACGATGGTTAGTGTCATTTCAACCTGATCACTGTGTCAGTGATTAAGAATTCAGCCTTTTGGGGGTCTTACGGGCCTGGCTCTGGCTGGGGTGGGAAAAAATGTTACAGGTCACAAAATTTCTAGGATTGTAAGAATAACTCAAATGTACATCCTGGTGAACATTCTTTTTTTTTAAATATATATTATTGATTTTTTCCAGAGAGGAAGGGAGAGGGATAGAGAGTCAGAAACATCGATAAGAGAGAAACATCGATCAGCTGCCTCCTGCACACTCCCTACTGGGGATGTGCCCGCAACCAAGGTACCTGCCCTTGACTGGAATCGAACCCGGGACTCTTCAGTCCCCAGGCCGATGCTCTATCCACTGAGCCAAACCGGTTAGGGCTGAACATTCTTAAGTAATAATTTTATGAAATTTGAAGTCCTTTTAGTATCTGTATTTGCATGAACATTTCTCAGAGGCATTGGCAATGAAGAATAAGGGCATACACATCTGGCATGGAGGCCTTGCCTGCCTGCTAGTGGCAACATGAAACCTTGAGGGCTGCCAGCCACAGCAGTAACTTGGGACGGCTTTTAGGTGCAAATGCAGAGATTTGCTAATTTTATAGGCGGGGTTTCTGCAAAGAAACTTACAGGAAGCAATTATGCAATCGTTCCAAAGCCTTCAGGTTGGCTTTACAGTGACTTAGACATTAATATTCAAATTTAATTTCAAGAGATAGAATCTTTATGGGCTTTTTCTTGAAATGCGGCCTTAAAACATAATCAGGTGTAGAGTTCAGATTGGCGTGAATTAGCACCTGACGGAATTCGCCCACAGTTTAGCATTAGGACTCAGTAAGCGATACAGCGCTCTATGCCTGGCCCCATACCTTAAAGCAGCGGTTCTCAACCTTCCTCATGCCGCGCCCCTTTAATACAGGTCCTCATGTTGTGGTGACCCCCAATTTCATTGTTACACATTGAACACAATTAAAGCACAGTGATTCATCACAAAAACAATATGTAATTATAGATGTGTTTTCCAATGGTCTTAGGCGACCCCTATGAAAGGGTTGTTCGACCCCCAAGGGGTCGCGACACACAGGTTGAGAACCGCTGCCTTAGAGCCTTTAGAAATCCGGGAATTCTAAAAGTGCTGCCATAGGCCAGTCCCTGACATGCTAGTGTGTTCCCTTTTATAATATTTACTAGTGACATTTACATATCATCACACTCAAAGCCTGGAACTCTGCTCATTTCTAGCGTCACGTTGGCAAAGCTAGGATTCGCACTCACTTGTCTTCTCTAAGAAGAGTAAAATACAAATACGAAGCCTACACCCTTTTAAAAATATATTTTTATTGATTTCAGAGAGAGAGGGAGAGGGAGAGAGAGATAGAAACATCAATGATGAGAGAGAATCACGGATCAGCTGCCTCCTGCACGCCCCCTACTGAGGATGGAGCCCGCAACCTGGGGGGAATGTGCCCTTGACCGGGAATCGGTCCGTGACCTCCTGGTTCATAGGTCGACGCTCAACCACTGAGCCACGTGGCCAGGCCCTACATCCTTTTTCCAAACTAAAACTATTTTTAAATGCTTCTTTAAATTGTTTGAATCACATTTCAGTTCATCAGCTGCGTGCCCACACACCGCCGGTCGCCCTGTAGGCATTTCAGGGCAAGGTGCTGCTTCGTGGTTAAAACCTACCCTGAATGCTTGTGTTGGTGGCTTCATGGCTGCCACGTCATCACGACAACTTATCCATCACACCCACAAGACCTCATGCCGATTTTTAAATGGAAAGCATACGTCTCTATCATCACAGGCCTATTCTGTTCGAGTAAAGGCCGAAGTTAGGTCTTTAGTTGTAATAAACAGTTATCTTAAGTGCTCCCAACTAAACACAGCGAAGGTTTAAAGCTGTGCCCATCCGAAGTGGTCCATCGTTTGTCGTAGTAGCGGGTCTTTGTGTTGTGTTTCCACGCATCCTTTTCGTCTCGCCATCCAGTGTCCCGTTGGTATCGGGGGTGTCGGGATGTGCTTGTTGGGGGCGCGCTGCGGGCTCCGCGCCGCCCCGGCCTCCGTGCTCACGCGCTCCTGTCCCATAGATCTATGTGAGAGCACAGTTTGAATATGACCCCGCCAAGGACGACCTCATTCCCTGCAAGGAGGCTGGCATCCGGTTCCGCGTGGGTGACATCATCCAGATCATCAGCAAGGACGATCACAATTGGTGGCAGGGCAAACTGGAAAACTCCAAAAACGGGACTGCGGGTCTCATTCCTTCCCCTGAGCTTCAGGAATGGTACGTTTTTTCTCCTTTTGTTTTGTTGCGTCACAAAAAACGAAGCCCTGCCTGTTTGATCTATTCCTTGCTCTACTAGCCAGACACAATTCAAGTTAGTCATTCCAGAATGCTGCATCCTTGGCGTCTAGTGCGCTCCTACGTATCCAGGCAGATCTTCGTGTTACATAAAGGCGAGGAGGGGCTAGGGCAGGGATGGGGAACGTCTGGCCCGCGGGCCATGAGGCCCGTGAAATCCTTTGGTCTGGCCCTGCCAAGGCCTTAGGGGTGAGTTAATTAAATGCTTGACCAAATAGAGCAGGCAGATTTTAACTGGATAATTTTGTATGGCCCACGAATGATGCTATAAATATCCAGATGGCCCTGAGGAGGAAAAAGGTTCCCGACCCTTGCTCTAGAGAGGTTGAGTGGACAGCCTCGAGTCCCTGTCACATCATGGTCTCTTAGCAGAGCCCACCACTCCTGTGTGCTGCTTCAATCCTGTTAGAATTGCAGTTTTTGTTGTTGTTTCCTTAGGAGTAGGATATTCTCTTTTTTAAAATATATTTTTATTGATTTCAGAGAGGAAGGAAGCAGGAGAGAGATAGAAACATCAATGATGAGTTTGATGGGCTGCCTCCTGCACGCTCCCCACTGGGGACTGAGCCCACAACCCAGGCATATGCCCTTGACCGGAATCAAACCCACGACCCTTCAGTCCACAGGTCAACGCTCTATCCACTGAGCCAAACCGGCTAGGGCAGAATTGCAGTTTTCTGATGTCCCTCTCCTTGTCCCTCCACATGCTGTCACCACCCCTGTTCCACTCCACCACCAGCGAAAAACTCAAGTGCCCCAATTCAGTGTCACTCAGGGTGTTTGAAGGTAAAATGTGTTTCACGCCCGGCCAGTGTTGCTCAGTGGTTGAGCTTGGACCTGTGAACCAGGAGGTCACAGTTGGATTCCCAGTCAGGGCACATGCCCGGGTTGTGGGCTCGATCACCAGTGGGGGGCGTGCAGGAGGCAGCCGGTCCATGATTCTCTCTCAAACACTTTGGTCTTTACCTTGCGAGGTCTTTAAATGTATGTCTGTTAGGAAGCTGGAGCTTTGAACACAGGTTAAAGTCAGACAGTTTTTTGGGGGGGAGGGTGGTATATTTTTATTGGTTTCAGAGAGGAAGGGAGCCAAACCGGCCAGGGCATCAGACAGTTTTTAGACCCTACTTTTAACAGAGAGAAGGAGTCACAGGTTACTATATATCCTGGTAAAGTCTATTTCTGCTGTTATTGTTAAAATTGGCTTAGCTGAACTACTATTTTAATAATGTTGAAGGTTTTACTTTCGTCCGTCCTTTGACAATCTATCAGAAGTCTAGTGCCAAGGAGATAGAATTGACTGAGCTTTGTTTCTTGTGACAAAAAAGAAGCATTAGGCATTGTGCCAGTTCCTCCCACAATACGTGAACCTAGCTAAGGGAGAGGAGGGCATTGAGCACACGGCTATTTATAGCTCCTTCCCACACCTTTGTCTCACTAATTAAAGGAATTTCTCCATTAATCACTTTCGTTTGCCTCTTTTAGTTATCCATGCTCCCCCCAAATATTCTTACATCTAGAATGTTCGAGCCATCCTTTCACACGAGGGGGTGTGGGCCCAGGGAGAGGAAGCAGCAGCCTTCCACTTGGCATTGTCTTTCAGTTTGACCTTCAAGAAACAGCTTAAGCGTTAGCAGGAGTCATTTTTTAAAATATATTTGATACTCTGGCTTCTCTTCAGATCGCATAAATCTTTCGCCTTTTAAAATATATTTTATTGATTTCAGAGAGGATGGGAGAGGAGAGAGAGAGAGAAACATCCATGATGAGAGAGAGCCATTGACCGGCTGCCTCCTGCACGCCCCACAGAGGGGATGGAGCCCGCAACCCGGGCATGTGCCCTTGACCGGGAATCGAACCGTGACCTCCTGGTTCATAGGTTGATGCTCAACCACTGAGCCACGCCGGCCGTGCATAGAAAATGTCTTCTGGAATGTTAACCATATATCATGAGCATTTGCTGAGAATAATTATGTAGATTCCAGGCCGCTTCTGCCCATTCAGATCATTTGTATAAATCATGCTTCATCGGTGCCCAGAACCCCAGGCGCTCTGGAGCAATGCTGAGAGGGGGCAGTGGGAAAAGCCATTCAGCTCCCTGTTCCCTGTTCGCTGGGCTGGGTTATCTGAACCCGAGCTGCTGAGTGAAAAGAAAAGTGCTGTAGAAAATAGGCTTCTGGAAATTACCTTGAAAGCACTGAGTCGCTGAAAGGTAGTGGGGAACTCAGCGACCGATTTTTCTATGAGAGCCATCAATCAGAACAATAAAAATTAAAGCACTGAAGTGGCCCATTTTGCCAGGCGGGCATCTCTGTTAGCGAAAACGTCTCTGTCGGGGGACCAAGGTTAAGACCAAGGCCCGTCCAAGTAGGGGAGGCTGTTAGGGGACCTTTCCCACACTTAGGACTGCAGAAGGACAGAAATCATGGCCCGAGGTGCGTTTGGAATGGGTTCCCACGTAGGGACATGTAGCCTGGAACAACGAGGGCAACACCCACCATGCACTTGATTTGAGCTCTCCCCTCTGCTAATCATTCCAAATATCGGTGAGAAACGAAAGGATCGCCCAGCCGGTGTGGCTCAGTGGTTGAGGGTCAACCCATGAACCAGGAGGTCACGGTTCAATTCCCAGTCGGGCCACATGCCGGGGTTGTGGGCTTGATCCCCAGTAGGGCACGTGCAGGAGGCAGCCAATCAAGGATTCATCATGGATGTTTCTCTCTCTCTCCCCTTCTCCCTTCCTCTCTGAAATCAATAAAAATATATATTTTTAAAAGGAGTGAACTATTGATACACAAAATAATATGGATGAAACTCAAAATCATTATGTTTCCCGACCAAAAAAAAAAAGAGAAAGAACGAACTAAAGGATTCCATTCTATATGATGAAATTGCAGACAATGCGAAGCTGATCTGTAGCCACAGTGGTTGCCTGGGGTTTCAGAAGAGCATAAGGGAACTGCTTGAGTGATAACATGTTTGGTGTGTTCTTTGTAAGATTCCATGAGTTCGTACATGGAAATTGCCGAGAAAGGCACCTAACACTAAATCGCTCAAACAAGACCTGTCTCAACTCAACATCCCGTGCTCTTTCCACCGCATGTCATGACCATGGGTGTAGGCTTGTCATGTGTTATCCGTTACTATGTGATCAAGGAACACAATGTCATGTTATGATGAGCCTGTGTTCTTCAAACTAGACCTGCGTTCTTTCCCTCTCTCTCCTGGTCCGCTAGGCGAGTGGCTTGCATCGCCATGGAGAAGACCAAACAGGAGCAGCAGGCCAGCTGCACTTGGTTTGGCAAGAAGAAGAAGCAGTACAAGGACAAGTACTTGGCCAAGCACAATGCAGGTAGGGACACGCCCGGCTGTCGCTGCGGCCGGCTCCACACCGCAGAGCCCGACACACAGGTCACTTGTCCTTCAGGCTTCAGAGTTCTCTGTCCCCAAACTCCAGCATGTGAGCGCTTCATCAGCTGGCAAAACCGTTCAAGAACCCCTGCCTTCCCATATGATGTTGGTTGGTTGCCAGATATATTGCAGAACTCAACTTCGTAGGAAGAAAGCGCTATTTGGCAATAGCAGGCTCCGGAACAGCAAGAACCCAGTACATGAAGTCCTCCCCTGAGAAATGCGAGCCGCCAGGACTCTGGCCTTGCTGAGATTGGTCTTGAGCAAATGCCCTTGCTCCTGGCTCCTCTCCGGCCCTTGGACTTGGCCCCGGGGCACATTTCAAAGAGCAGAGGCGCACTCTTAACAGAGAGCTGGGCTGCCGATGGTTGGGTAATCGGTTTGAAAGGGCACAAGTGACATCGGATACTAAATTGGTTTAGTCCGGTTCTGTGGCCAGTCTTCTTCCCCCACTGGTATTTCCTTGGCTCCTAAAAGACCAAGAGCATTCATTACCTTGCCATTCCCTTCATGGTATGCTTGCCTTTCTGGAAGCTTGCCTTTCTTAAGACAAAAGGCTCACTTGTTTGCCAATAACTGAAATGAATCCCCAAAAGGCATGACCTGTCATTGCAATAGGATTCCCGAGGGCTCACTAACGTTAAAGAAAGTGTGTGGTGATCTAAGAGTGGCATGAGATTAGTTCCCAGGGTTTCAGAAATAACTCCCAAAATCAAACCTGTGGCCAAAAAAATCAAGTGAACGCAATCACGCATACCCGTTGACAGGTCAGTGTTTCCTAGACCAATAGGAAAGCCTTTCTCTCTGCAGAATGTTCGAGCGATGGTGTTAGCATTCATTAGAAAAAGTGCTTTAGAAACTCGCAAGGGTTTGTTTGTGGTTCAGAGAGTAAAAGGAAGCATGTTGAATAGATGCGAGTGGCCACATTTTATGTCCAACAAATAGGCTGCTAATGGGTTTTTGATTTTATAAAGAGAGACTTAAAGCAGATTCGTTAGGCATGACCCTAGTGACTCCTCATGGTAAATGCTCAAGTGGTACAATTTGAAGAAAGTCACTGCCGTATCAGCAGAATGTTATTTCCCACAAAATGTCAGTGGTTGTTGCCAAGGCTCTGTAGTCTCCTTATTTCCATCAGCTTCTAACAGGCTCACAAATTATTTATATATGTGTGTGTGTATAACAGTTCCTCATGTTGTGACCCAACCATAAAATTATTTTCGTTGCTACTTCATAACTGTCATGTTGCTACTGTTATGAATCGTCATGTAAATATCTGATATGCAGGATGGTCTTAGGCGACCCCTGTGAAAGGGTCATTTGACCGCCAAAGGGGTCGAGACCCACAGGTTGAGAACTGCTAATGTAGAGGTGTGTATATATATCCTTGTGTGATTTTTACAATAATTTTAAATGATACAGATAGATAGGCGACATTAAAATTCATTTAAACCTAGGAAAGCAAAGAAGTGGCTGTTTAAGGCTCTCAGTTCATCGCTGGCTGTACATTCTACTATGAGGCCTTGACTTACGAGTGTCCCGACTAACGAGTTTTTTGAGATACCAGCTGTCTCTCGGCTGATTTTTTGCATTGAGTTGATAGAGTAATTTGAGTTAACGAGCTCCTTAACGAGCTCGGTCTCGAAACGAATTAAACTCGTAAGTCAAGGCCCCACTATAATAGCACGTGACAGGAGCGCTCCATTGGCCCATCTCCCCTGTTGCCCTGCTTTGTCACCTGGGCCCCCCTGGTCTCCCATCTCCTGTTCTGATGCATCGTAGGCGATGCTCGGCGGCGCTGCAAACACGCCTGTCAGCTGACCAGGCACCGGAGCTGGGCCCAGGAGTCCGCACACCCGAGTCATTGCAGCTCGAAGATCACGTGGCTCCTGTGGGCCTCCAAACAGCGGACTCTCCCATCACATTGGCCAGTCGGGGGCACCATTTCTAATTCTGAGATCCGGTGGGTCTCGGGCTCCTTCTCCACCAGGCCTGGCGAATGGGTATCATTTCGTGAAACCACGGCCTCCTTCGCTGGGAACCTGCCCATCAAGTGTGAAGGCTCTCGCCCTTGATAAAGAAGGCAGGGGCCTCGTAGGGATAGGACAGATGGCGTTTTCTCTTTGACCTCCTACCTCCGAGTCAAAACCGAGGGCTAAGTTCTTGTAAACTTGGAACTAAGAAGGTGGGGGACCCACCGCCACCGCTTTCTTGTTCTCTTCAGCTTCTTCCCACGCAGTGGTCTTCTGGGCCCCGGGGCCTTCCTCCTCGTGTCCCCTCCTCTTCCCCAGTGGCCTCTGGCCGGTCTGAGCCTCTTATTAGGTCCTGACAGAGCCTCTCAGGTTTCTCTGCAGAACTGGTATTTCCGGCTCGTTTGTCATTGTCTAGTCAGACGGTCATTGTCAGGGTGCCCCTCCCTGCAAAGTCATCACTCCTGAGTCTCCGGGAAGCTTTCCTGGTCGGCAGGAGGCACCGGGCCCCTTTCCTGGGTTTGTGAAGCTGCGCCTGGCCAGGCCTTGCTCTCACCATCCCCTCAGGGTCCTTCCCCTTCACCAACCAACTCTTCCATGTGGCTCATTCGAAAGTGCAGACGAGCCATTTGCTTCATGATCATCTTGACTCTTGACACGAGGTGAAGGCAGAAAAGGAAGCCAGACATTGTGTCAGCTGTTGTGCTTTTAGCTCTGATGAAAGTTCATCCTAACCTGCGGCATGGCCTGTATAAAGGATTGCTCTCAGGGAGAGAAACAGCCCTGGCCGGTGTTGCTCAGTGGATAGAGCACCTGCCTGTGGACCAAAGGGTCCCGGGTTCGATTCCGGTCAAGGGCACATACTTCAGTTGCAGGCTCCTCCCTGGCCCGGTCCCTAGTCAGGGCATGTGCAGGAGGCACCCACTCAATGTGTTTCTCTCACATCGATGTTTCTTTCTGTCTTTCTCTCTTCCACTCTCTCTAAAAATCAATGGAAAAATGTCCTCAGGTGAGGATTAACAAGAAAGAGAGAGAAACAAATACAGATAACCTCCATCAATAAGGTGGATATTTTGAGAACTTGAAATATCCTGTTCTTTAGTACCAAGAACTAGCTAAATGGGCTCATGGGTCACAAACCAAACTATGTTTCTGAAGGATTTGGGGGACTTTTTCCGAAGTTGATTGTAAAACACAGTAGGGCATCTTCTCATAAAGCTCAGTAAAATAAAACAAGGGCCACGTGTTTTTCCTGCTTCAAATATTGGAGAACTCAGCATTTATTGGTGGCAAGATCCAAACATCATCATCATCCTGAAGTTGTTTATATTTTTAGTAAAAATGAGGAATGGGAATTATGTCAACATCTGGAACTGATAGGAATGGTAACACTAGAATTAATTCTTTCCATTTCTGTTACTGGGAGAGTTCACATGTCTAATTAAAGCAGACTTCTCTGCAAACTGTGTTGCCTACATCTCACATTATAAAGTGGCAGCCTATTCTCTGAATAGGACCTATAAATAGGTTTTGTTTTCCACATACACTCACGGCGTTTAAAATAATAGCTATCGCCCGTCTAGTGTGGCTCAGTTCTTGAGCATCGACCTAGGAACCAGGAGGTCAGGGTTCGATTCCCAATCAGGGCATATGCCCGGGTTTCGGGCTCCATCCTCAGTCGGGGGCATGCAGGAGGCAGCCGATCCATGATTCTCTCTCATCATTGATGTTTCTCTCTCTCTCTCCCTCTCCCTTCCTCTCTAACATCAATAGAAATATACTTTAAAATAATAATAACAGTTATCACAGTTGAAAATCAGGTGCAGAGGACCAAGAAGAACAGAGAATATAGTAATACAAGGCCCGCTTTCTTCCTTCACGGCTCTAGGCTCTTGGTGTCCCTGTTGAATGGGGCACTCATTCTCTAGACCCTCCTTCTAGGGCCATTGTCCCCCCCACTGCAGTCCTGCACTCAGCCCACTCATGCCAACACACTAGCTGCCCGGTCACCGCAGGCACGGGAGTGTGCACTCGGTCCAGTGTCCCCCGTGCGCTGTCTTCTCTAACGGAAGGATTTGTACAGTATTTGAAGACCCTTCTAGCTTTTCTAAGCAAGAGACAAGGAATCAGTGCTAAAGGCTTATTTATGAAGAAGATTCCACCGGAAAGGGGTTACCTAAATACTTAACAGTGGCATGGATATTGAGTGGCTTCCCAGGAGGTCAAGATCACGTGAGCCAACTGTGCCAGACAGTATTTCCGAAGCCTTGGGGATAGATGTGACCATGGTGTATAGTGTTCGCAGCAAGCCCGTCTTCTGCGATGCGGCCAAGTTTGCAGCCACATGAACTTGATGGGGAAGATTATCATGCTGCTGGGGCAGTGGTCGGCAAACCGGCTCGCGAGCCACAGGCAGCTCTTTGGCCCCTTGAGTGTGGCTCTTCCACAAAATACCAGTGC
>NW_006282272.1:478019-480495 GCF_000327345.1 Myotis davidii
GAACCGCAGTCCTGAGGCCTTGAGGCTCCTTGCCCTAGGACTTCCGAAACCAGTTGCAGATCCCGTTACTCATGTAAACTTTGAAAAAATATTCCCTCATTCATTTTTTCAACATTAGAGCCCTGAGCAGAGGTATTTAAATCTTCTGAGACCCTATTTACATCTGTATGAACATAGAAGATTTCATAGGTGTGCTTAAATTAAGCTTCATGCCACAGATTAGTACTGCCTAAAAAGCTATAACTTTTTTCTTGAATACAGAGGACGCTAAAGGCAACAAAAAGTAGCCCAAAATGTCACTGCCCTGTGGACGTTTTTCTCTTTAAACAAGAAAAGTAGTAGGCACAGGTGATTAGAGTGGCAAACAGTACAGGAAGGCCCGAAATGCAAACCCAGGAAGGCTGCTTGTAACTATTCGCAGACAAAATCTCCACGCGTCTGCTCGCGTGTGAAAGCCGCTGGCTTTGAGAGAAGGGTGTTGCTGAATTTGTATTAAATGGGTTTGTTTCTTAATGTGATTGATTTGCCTCGTGTTGAGAATATTGCATGATAAAGTTTCTTTTGTGCATATACTTTTATTTTACTAATATATTAAAGCCATATTCAATGACCCCTGTCCATTTTTCATGCTGTCTTACTCCCAATGGCCTCTGCATGTAAGTAACCTTTGTTTTTGATGGTTTTCTTTCATGACGTCCTCTTACTTAATCAGCAAGCATCTGAAAGCCTGTAAAAGCCCAATCTCTCCGTGTCCTCCTTCTATCCCTTGTACGTCTTCTTTTCCAATATTGTTTGTGATTGTTTTGCAATCCTCTGGCCACGTGTTGATTTGATTCTGAGCCGAGTAACCTCCTCATGCTACCCATTTAAGGTGAAGATATCGATGTGTAACATCCCAGTTCATTTGTTTGTGGTGTCCATGGTGACTCTAACTCGTTCTTCTGTGTTTTGGAAAATGACGGGTCTTGTTTCAGTAGGATTGGAGTTAGGCCCTGTAGAGGGGAAGTGGTGTACCCACCATTCAGAAAGCTGTGTCATTATCACCTTGCTCTTCTGTGAGAGGTTTGATATTTTGTCTATTAAAGTCTGCCAGCTGGTTGATGCGCCTCTTCCACTGGCGCACGTTTCCTGGATGGAAATGCCACCCAGAGGGCAGTAGGGAGAAAGAGCAGTGTCGTCAGCACTCCTGGTTTTAAATATTTTGGTGACTCTCGTCACCCTGTCACCACCGCAGCGTGACCCGCTAGCTCTGCTACGCAGAGAGCCTCGAGTTCATTTCGATTTTGCAAGGCTGCCATTCAGACGCAGAAAGCACTTCTTGGGGTTTAGCTGTTGCTAGAGCATTTGCTTGAAAGACTTTCAGTCAGCCTTCATGCAGCGGTTCTCAACCTTCCTCATGCTGCGACCCTTTAATACAGGTCCTCATGTTGTGATGACCCCCAATTTCATTGTTACACATTGAACATAATGAAAGCATAGTGATTCGTCACAAAACAATATGTGATTATATATGTGTTTTCCGATGGTCTTAGGCAACCCCTGAGAAAGGGTCGTGCGACCCACAGGTTGAGAACCGCTGCTTTATGGAACCAAGTTCTCAAAAGAAAACAAACGCAGAAATACCCATTAACATGCACTAACCCTGTTTTAGCATATTGCATTTCTTTCTTTTCATATTTTGGGAATGATACTTTTGTTTGTTTGTTTGTTTGTTTGTTTGTTTCTGATCTGTTGCATTCCAGAGTAGCCTACTTTGCATTTTACGGTTCTTTGCTACTGGGAAGATCACAAACAGTTAAGGACTGAGCTGATATTCAAAGGCATTTGGCCATTTTGTCGCAGGGCCTAGAAGCTTCTCTTAACGATTGACTGAAACACCCTCAATTCTTTATTACACAGGGAACCCATTTTATTGAGTTTCCCTCCAGCCCTCTAAAATCCATAGCACATTCCGTATCCCTGAAAGAGGAAATTGCCACGTGCCTGACCACATTTTTGCATAACCGTGTAGAATAGTGTCTGAGAACCGCACTGCCTTGCACTTCCACGGGAATGGTTTGTCCTCTCGGGAGAGTTTTTGTAATAGTTCTGTTAAGAGGCAGGTTCCCCAAAAAATGTCTTTAAAGTATTTCTTCTCAGTCTGTAATGATGAGAGAACTCCCTTTTGCAAAGGTTTTCAAGCTAAGGCTCTGCTTCATGCTTCTTTCCATCGTGTTCATCCTCACTGCTCACAGGCCCACAAGCCTGGGGGCCCAGCGGAGCCTGTCTCCTACTCACGTCCCCACGAGTTCCATCGAATGGATAGCTGGGTCGCAGTAAGACCTGTGAGATGCTCATTTCAAACGCCTGTGACATCATAGTCCCAGAACTTGACCTTGAGAGCATCTAGCCTGCTGCCTTCAGCAACTCGGTTGAGAGAAAGAACCATGAAGTTCAAGACCAGCTGTCCATGCATCCCACATCCATCCCTAGCAGG
>NW_006282272.1:481498-482048 GCF_000327345.1 Myotis davidii
TTGGCCTGCGGACTGAAGGGTCCCAGGTTCGATTCCAGTCAAGGGCACATGCCCAGGTTGTGGGCTCAATCCCCATAGGGGGCAAGTGTGCAGGAGCTGATCAATGATTCTCATCATTGATGTTTCTCTCTCCCTCTCCCTTCGTTTCTGAAGTCAATAAAAAAAAATTAATCTAGAAGATCCAAAAAAGAACAAAAAAGAAAATGAGTTAATGATCCCAACCCCACCCCCCTAATAATAGTGCTATAAATATTTTCTTTTATACCCTCCCAGACTTCTCTTAGTGCAGATATGTGTAGTGCAGTGATGGCGAACCTTTTGAGCTCGGCGTGTCAGCATTTTGAAAAACCCTAACTTAACTCTGGTGCCGTGTCACATACAGAAATTTTTTGATCTTTGCAACCATAGTAAGACAAAGACTTCTATTTTTGATATTTATTGTATATATTTAAATGCCATTTAACAAAGAAAAATCAACCAAAAAAATGAGTTTGCGTGTCACCTCTGACACGCGTGTCATAGGTTCGCCATCACTGGCTTAGGAGAACAA
>NW_006282272.1:490820-492785 GCF_000327345.1 Myotis davidii
GGTGGCCCAGGGAGCCTGTCTTCTGCTCATGTTCCCACGTGTCCCATCGAATGGATAGCTGGGTCGCAGTAAGACCTGTGAGATGCTCATTTCAAACGCCTGTGACATCATAGTCCCAGAACTTGACCTTGAGAGCATCTAGCCTGCTGCCTTCAGCAACTCGGTTGAGAGAAAGAACCATGAAGTTCAAGACCAGCTGTCCATGCATCCCACATCCATCCCTAGCAGGCCTCGCTGGCCTTTCTTGCTTCTCTGTAGTTGCATTCATTCTATATTCATGTTGGCCGCTGTCTGCAGACTTTCTCCTTTTTAGTATTGCTGGTTCCTTAGAATCGCAAAGACATGAGCAGCATGTGGATTTGAATGAGTTCGTCTAATTTGTTGGCTACTGCATGAAAGATAGGCGGTATCTTTTAGAATTGGACTTTCATGCATGTGCTCAACGTATCTTTGGCTGCCCCTGCTTCCGAAGTGCATTTTCATGGGCTTAAAGATGACGTTTTCTTCCGAAAGGTTATATGACAAACATATTAGAAGTCGGGTTCAGATATTTTAAGACATGGTTTTACTGCTGCTCCCTTCGTTTCGCCAGCAACATTGTCATTGACATACGTGAACTATTCTTCCTGCAAATTTACCTGTCTTCTAAATCTTTGCATTTTAGTGTTTGATCAATTAGATCTTGTTACATATGAAGAAGTAGTAAAACTGCCAGCATTCAAAAGGAAAACACTAGTCTTATTAGGTGAGTCTGGCTGGGGAAACACGTGGTTTTTCTTATTCTCGTCTTCGGAACACTGTGAATATTATTAACAATTGTCCGTTTTCCCTTCCTTTCCAAAAAATGGCATAGGTGCGCATGGTGTTGGGAGAAGACACATAAAAAACACCCTCATCACAAAGCACCCGGACCGGTTTGCGTACCCTATTCCACGTAAGCAATGTCTCTCTTTTTTTCTAGTACTTGTGTAATATTGTAATTTGTCTATTTTTTCTGATTAAATTAGTAATAACTATTCACGATAAGAAATTTGGCCCTGGCCGGCATGGCTCAGTGGTTAAGCATTGACCTGTAAACCAGGAAGTCATGGCTCGATTCCTCCTCAGGGCACAGACCTGGGTTGCAGGCTCGATCCCCAGTAGGGAGCTTGCAATAGGCAGCCAATCAATGATTCTCTTATTGATGTTTCTTTCTCTCCCTATCCCTTCCTCTCTCTGAAATGAATAAAAACAAAAAAACAAAAACAACTATTTTTTTTAAAAAAGAAAGAAAACAAATCTACTAGGAGCTTTGCTTCAGCTGAGACAGCTGACAGGTTCACCATCACTGGTGTAGTGTGTGCTTGTGGTTGCTGTTTTTTAACAAAATTGGGCTCATCCATTCTGTCTGTAACCTGATTTTTCCAAAAGTGTGTCATAAAGATTATTCAGATGTATTCTTCAGAAAAATAGGTTTTAATGATAGTATAGTTTTTCTTCGATATAACAATAGTTTTCTTACTTAGTAATTGAATTGTTGACTTTGTCACTTTCAAAATCCAGTCAATGTGCTGCCAGGTGTTTATTATAAAGAACTTTATAATATTTTTATCCCCTTATCTTCTATAGCTTCTCCTTAACCTCTTGCCCCCTTTGTTCCCTCAACTATAAAATGAAGTCACTCTAGAGCAGGGATGGGGAACCTTTTTCTGCCAACGGCCATTTGGATATTCATAACATCACTCTGGGCCGTACAAAATCATCAACTTAAACACTAGCCTGCTCTTGTAAATAATAGCTAAGATTTGGAAACAGCCTAAGTGCCCATCAGCAGATGAGTGGATTAAAAAACTGTGGTACATCTACACAATGGAGTACTACGCTGCTGTAAAAAGGAACTCCTACCATTTGCAACAGCATGGATGGACCTGGAGAGCATCATGCTAAGTGAAATAAGCCAGTCAGAGAAAGATAAATACCACATGA
>NW_006282272.1:492934-499796 GCF_000327345.1 Myotis davidii
TTAATTAGCCTTCTCTATTTGGTCATACATTTAATTGACTCACCCCTAATGTGTTGGCAGGGCCAGACCAAATGATTTCTCAGGCCTTGTATGGCCCACGGGCCGGAGGTTCCCCACCCCTGGTCTAGAGATATAAAGAGAATTTGCGATCATGTGAAGCACTTAGCAGATACTCAATAAATAGTAGCCATCCGACCAGTATAATATTACTACTACTCTGAAGTTTAAATTAGCCACCATTTCGTTTCTTCCAGATCACATAATAATTGAACAGCTATTGAACAATTTAATGTTATTAAAGGACCAGTTCACTAGCTTGGTTTTAAAGCGTACCATTGCAGACCTCAAGCATGTCACCTCTCTGATATATTTAGCCCCAGATGTGTGTATGTCATCTGTTTACCTACCAAAGTGATGGAAGACAGTACAACATCCACGTAGTATATGCCATTTATTGAACTTTCCATGTAACCTGGAGAAAGAATTCTTTTTTTAAAAATCCACATTTTTGATGCCCATGAGTACTTGGAAGTTCTAATAGTCTAGTTGGGGCAGGAGAGGGGGGATTCCCTATGGGTTTGAACCCATCCACTCAGCAAAGAGTAGCACAAATGTGTCCTTGCCAAGGAAGGAAGGGAGGGAGGGAGAGAGGAAGGGAGGCAGCCCGAAAGGGAGAGTGAGAGAGTAAGGAAGGTAGGAAGGAAGGAAGGAAGGAAGGAAGGAAGGAAGGAAGGAAGGAAGGAAGTAAGGAAGGGAGGAAGGAAGATCAGGCATAGACAGTATGGAAAGAAATGGGCTTGGCTGTGTTCCAATGAAACTTTCTTTACAGAAACAGACAGTGGGCATATGTGCCCCACAGGCCATAGTTTGCCAGCTCCTGGTTAGGGTCTTTCTTAACTCTGGTGGCCACATCGGGCTGGTGTCATTGTGTGTTCAGTATGGTATGCCTCTGCTATAGTCTACCATCCTCCTTGTGCAAGATGCTCCAGATGAGCAGAACCCAATGGACCCTCTCAGTATCTTCACTGTCCAGCACAGTCGCCAGTAGCCACGTGTGTCTACTGAACCCTGGAAATGTGCCTGGTGAGACTGAGGAACTGACGTTTTCATTGATCTTCAGTTTAAATAACCATAGGTAGTTTTCTGTCTTTTACATTCTTTTTTCCTTCTGCCTAGCTGCATTAAGGTATACAGTGAGTCACGTTACTCGGGTCTTTTTGTGTCTTTCTCATGTGGTGACCCATGAAAGAATGAAAGAGATCTTTTTTTTTTTTTAAATATATATTTTATTGATTTTTGACAGATAGGAAGGGAGAGAGATTGAGAGTTAGAAACATCGATGAGAGAGAGACATCGATCAGCCGCCCCCTGCACATCTACTGGGGATGTGCCCGCAACCCAGGTACATGCCCCCGACCGGAATCGAACCTGGGACCCTTCAGTCGCAGGCCGACGCTCCACCCACTGAGCCAAACCGGTTTCGGCAAGAGATCTTATCTAAACACTGGAAGATTCACCAAACCAATCAACTCGCCAGCTACCGTGGTCTGATGTCACGCAGATAAATACAACTTCTAGAATTTAGTGCTACAGGCTACTAAGGATGGGAACAGGGCATGAGGCATGTACTGTGGGATCCACAGCTTTAAGAAGTGATTAGGGCCCTACTGGTTTGGCTCAGCGGATAGAGCGTCAGGTTTGATTCTGGTCAAGGGCATGTACCTTGGTTGCGGGCACATCCCCAGTCAGGGGCGTGCAGGAGGCAGCTGATCAATGTTTCTCTCTCATCGATGTTTCTAACTCTCTATCCCTCTCTGTAAAAAAACAATAAAATATATTTTTTTAAAAAGAAGCGATTAGGTTTGGGTAGGTCCACTGGGAGCACAGACTCAGCCTTTTAATCCTCTCTTGACGTGTGACTTTGCAGATACCACCAGACCTCCAAAGAAAGATGAAGAAAACGGGAAGAACTATTACTTTGTATCTCACGACCAAATGATGCAAGACATCTCTAACAACGAGTACTTGGAGTACGGCAGCCACGAGGACGCCATGTATGGAACAAAGCTGGAGACCATCCGGAAGATCCATGAGCAGGGCCTGATCGCCATACTGGACGTGGAGCCTCAGGTAACACCCGGCCGTATCCAGCGCCTGTCATCCCGCCTGCATGCTAAGCTCGGGTTTTGCCATCAAAATGCCATCAGAATGTCGTGGGTGGCATAATTGAATAAACTACAGGAAAGGATCAGTGATGAAGGCATTGTGGGTTAGCGGCCCAGACTACAAAATAATTGCTGGCCTGGGTGCACACACCATGTATTTAAAAAGCAGTGTCTATCCTATCATGAGATTCCTTATACCCAGGAGCTCAATGAACTACCTGGTGGGGTCTTGCTGGCCAGAAATCCTACAATAATCTGGCCTCAGGGTGAGAGCCGGGCACTTTATCCCAACAGCGAAATTGACCATCAGAGCCTCTGCCAGCATCTTAGGTTAGTCCCAGCGAGGAACTCTGACCCTGGGGCCCAGGGCTGAAACCCAGCACCAGCCTTATGAAAGCGAGCGGGAGTGAGCCCTGGGGTGACCGATGGAGCCAATAGAGCAATAGAAATCATTACACTGACAAAGGAAAAGCCCAAGGCCTTACAGCAACCATGCAGATAAGCTGTGTTTTTCCTGAGATCAAAGCAAGTCCCGCAGGAAGGACTCAGGAGTGGGAAGCATCAGGGCAGGTGGTCGGAGAGGCTGTGGTCCCGGGGTTCCCAGGCTGCCATTTCTAAAGACCTGTTTGTACCCCAAATCCCTTCGCACTTGTAAATGGAATCCGAATGGAATGGTAGACCAGCAGGCCCCGTTGCATCAGGAGGCTCCCTGGGTATCCGAGGCAGGGGAGGTCCTTGTTCAAGGGCTCCTTAAGAGACTCGGTCCCCTAGCCATCCCCAAGGGGAGAATGGCGCCTGCGCTCAGGGTCTGCGTGACCCAACAGCTCAGTTGCTCAGCTCCAAGATGCTAACACCCTGGCCCATGGGTTCACCCGTTTCCGTTTCTCGGCACCTGATGGGCTTCTTGAACTTGGAAGCTGGTTGAGGGGCTGGGAGGCGAGCCAGCGCTAGACAGTGTGCTTAGCAATCACCTTGGACCTGCGTAGAACTGATAGATGCTGTGTGCCGCACCTGGATCCTTGTTAACTACTAATCCCTCCTCACCAGGGATTGGAAAAACCTTCTGGCCAGGGCGGGCCAGAGGCCAAGTCTCAATCCTGGGCCTGGTCTGCGGCGTCCTCTCCTTGGGTTCCACACTGGTCTTCACCTGAACGTCGTTTTCTGCTGGTAGTAATGCCTCTAGCGGTTCGCTGGCTGCAGGGCTCAGATCCTCCCGCATTTCCTAAGGCCCCTTTCCAGGGCTTTCCGCCTCCCCTGCCAACGCTGCTCCTGCTGCTGCTGCTGCCTCGCTCCACCCCCGGCGCCCAGCTCTCTCTGTGCCCCTGCCCTTGGCCTTGCACAGCCATGCATTGCTCTGCACTGCTGGGCGGGGGCACTTCTCGGCCTTTTCAGGACATCCACGCCGTCACTTTATGTGTGGCCCTGGGCACCTGGGCACCCCTTATCCTGGCTGGGCACTTTCCTGCCCGCCCCCCAATGCTGGATGGGCTCACAGCATTCTTCTCTCCTGTTTCCTGTGTCCCCACCTCTGAGGACCATGACCTGGCAAGGCCAGCCACCCCTGAGGGCCGGCCTGAGGCATCCCCTTCTCCTGAGCCTCTCTGGGCTCACGGCCCTGGGGCCAGGGATCGCCCACGTCCTGTCCCCCCCACTGGTCTGGTTGACCACTCTGGTCCCAGGCTCTCCCGCGTGGAGCCACACATGCTCAGTCTAGACTTATGCCCGGTCCTGCTCTCACACTGACTGTCGCACCCCATGGTCCAGCTGCAGGTGCCCACAGGGCCTCACCTACTGGGTTTTGCCCTCCACCTTCAGGCCACTGTGTCCCCAGGCTTGGCAAGACCCACATCCTGACATCAGGATGCCCGTGGCCATGACCGACTTGCTGTCGGGCTGAGCCTCATTGCTCTGGGGACGCTCTCTCCTTGGGACATTTTTCTCCACGCCTTCCCCACCCCAGCCTTTCAGGCCACCTCTGCTGTATCTCATGGACAGTTTGATTCAACCAGCTCCTGTTAGGCACTTTCTGTGTGCCAAGCACCGTGCCAGGAGCTAAGAACGCAAATGGGAAGGCACACTGGTGAGGATGGAAGCCCTTCCTCTGTGGGCATCGCAGAGTGTCTGGAAGGGGAGCAACACCCTGTGGCCTTTTTTAAAGCCCTCTTGCTTCTGTCCCTGCTGACACCACCCCCACTGCGTGTGGCCATGGAAAGACCACCTACCGCTGGTGTTCAGCTCATTTAGTTCCGGTCAAATACTTGGGACCATCGTAACTTATTTTAGACAGTCAGGCCAAATGGAACACGTGTCTAATAATACTGTATGGTAAGACTTTGTGCTCCGACTTTAAACCTCCAGAACCATGGCAAAGACATTAAACTAGAAGAAAAGGTGTAGCCTGGCTTCGTTAAAATGATAATAATAAGTTGTGTTCCCATAGCCCATCCAAGCATTAGAAGTCCTTACCTGATCCTTGGAACCCTGAGCTAGAGATTGTTAGGGTTTTTTAGGCTGGTGACGCTGGGCTGTGAGAGTATTCACAGCTGAGAGAAGAGATGGATATAGAGAGAGAGAGTTTATTTTACTTTTCCTGAGGGGAAAGGGCTGGTGTATTGATAGTCAATGTAAAGGCAAAGAACAAAAACCAAACTATTCCCCTTTTTAAAGCCTTGCCTGCTGTTGACAAGGAAGGGAGGGGGGTTTGGGGGCTGAAACTGAGCAGACATCAGGGGGGCTGTAGTTTGTTACTTCTTCAGAAGACAGTTGGGGCAGATGTCCTAGGGAGGTGTCTTATCAGTATTTTTCCCAGGCCTGTAAAACATGCTTAGGGTAAAAGTTCAAAAGAGGCTTATTTGAAGGGAAGTGGGGAAGGGAACTTTCTACTAATTATCCCTGAGTTGTGAAAACAGCAGGGAGGAGGAGGATGCAAGAATGTGGCCTTGAGAGTAACTTATCCCTCGGTTTGAACAGAGGGGCTGTTTGAATCAGAGGAGCCAACAGTCTTGGGGCTTAATTACCAGGGGTTCCTCATAAACTGTGGAAGGCCACCGCCAAGAAAAGGAAAGGCCTTGTTTTCTCTGCCTTACAGAGACACCAGTATCTGCTTTTGTAGATGAAGAAACCAGGGCTAACGTAATTATGACTTGGCCAAGGTTTTACAGCCCATTGAAAATGAGGTTCAAACTTGAACAGTGTTGGTTTCGGTTTTCGGTTTCCTACAATAAATTCTAGCCTCCTTTCATTGTATCAGCCTAGAAGAGTTAACCCTGAGACTCCTTAAGCTGATCCACCTTGTATGAAGTGGTATTTTGGGAGGGAGGTGGGGTGGTTGTGGTTTGTTGGTACGTTTTTGGTTTAGGTGTTTTGCATTTAGAAAAATCTAGAACGCAGTCCAACCTGAGAAAAACTATGGAACTTATTTCTCATGGGAATAAAGCCATGGCTCAGGAAATCATCTCTATCTGTAAAACTGAAACTGCAATGGCTCCAGTGTGTAATCAGAACTTGCTGTGGCAGTTTTACATTTTAATTTGATTCTGATTTAGCCATTTGCTGCATTAAAAGTTAAGAGTAGCAGAATGCCTGTGCTTTGCTGTGGCCTACAAAGGGAAAGGCTGTCCTCCAGGTGCAGCTGCAGTCTCATTAGGAATCTAGACTCAAAACAAGGGCCAGCTCTGGCCCGGGGGCTGTTTGGTGGAACCTGCTGGCTCTCTTAAGATTGTTTCTGGGCTCACTATGCTCTTCCTTAAACTTTATACAAAAATCTAAGCTCTTCCTTAGATTTTTGTACCAAATGACTCAGGTGCTTGGTCAAATGGTTTTTTATTCTTTGAAGACAGTAACCTGAGATTAATTACTGACCATAGATGAGCCATACAATCAGTTTCTCTCCCCAGAAGGGAACTGAAGAATTCGCTTTAAATGCTACATCCATGTTACTTTGGCTGTTTGGATCCAGTGTGTTCCCAGGGATCTTTCTAGACTCCCTCTCCTCTTTGGGGTTCAGAAAAGTGGTATTTGCCTGTAAATATTAACGAATGTGTGTCTCATCTAAAGTCAGAAAGGAAACGGGTTAAGAGATCATCAGGGAGCCACCTATTCAAGGCCTGAGGGAGGGAGATCCTTGTGAAGTGACCTTGAACCTCAGGCAAGCTGAGGCTGCACAATGAATGACAAGCACTTGGGACCCATAAGTTAAGCAGAGGGTGGGGACAGGGACCTTCAGGAACCGAGGGAAAGTGTGGTGACTCTGCTGAAGATATAAAGACGACTAGACAAGAAAATGTCAGTCAGGATTCAAGCCATCTGATAATTTTTAGAAATATAGTAATATTGGATACGAACAGAAAATTAAAGCCATGAGAAGGGGGAAGCAGTCATGCGGGCCACAGAAGCTACAGTAATTCCTTTTGCTAAACGTGAAATGCAGCTTTCTGGCAACAAGGACAACGAGGGCAGTGCCATGGATCACGTGGTTCCCAGCTAATAGAAGCAGGCCCGTCCCCGCCTCTGAATTCACTGCTAGAGGAACACAACCTGATTCTTCAGCACAAGAGGCATCTGGCCGTGTGATGAGCGCAGGCTTCGTTGGCAGCTTCAGGAAGTGCAGAATGACCGTGTCTTCATGGGTGACGGCCAAGGGCGTGTGTGCGGTGCACAGGGAAGGGCGAGATGCAGGGAGCTCGCGTCCTCTGAGT
>NW_006282272.1:499834-506279 GCF_000327345.1 Myotis davidii
TCATGCGGGGGGTTTGACATTTGTGCTAAGAACCATGCGTTTCATCCCCGTTGTATCTGGAACGTCGTGGAACTGCAGGCACAGACACGAGTCTAATTGCTACTCGGTCAGCCAGGAAAGGAATAGGGCAAAACCAGCCATGGGAAAGGCCACTGAGAAAGCAAAATCTGGGGATCACAGACTAGACATGTGAAAGTCTCACCAAAGGACAGCAAGATACGTACCCCGGATGCGGACAAATGAATTGCATCTCCGAGCGTGTGGCATGCATGCCTGCGTGTGAACTGTGCTCCTCAGAGGGGTGTGAGCTGTGCCAACTCAGCGAGAGGTCTGGATGCCAGGGAAGGGAGCTGGTAGGGGCTTGGAGGCCCCTGTCCCTGGGATGTAGCATCTCCTCGGGCCTGTGAACTGCTTAGAGCCCCCAACTGCTCCAGTGGCTCCAGACCCCAGCTCCGGACAGGGTCCCCCCCCCCCAAGCCCCACAGGCGCCTTTCATCGGGGCAATTCATATGCTGCGAACACAGCCTCACGGTGCCAGGGGTCACGGTCTGCCCATCCTTGTTAGCAACTTGGGGTTTGCAGTGGGAAGCGGGCTGTGGATCGGTGGGGAGGCCAGCCAGCTGGTCCCAGACTCCCCCAAAATGCACTTGCTAGACATTCAAGTTTCAGCTACAGTCAGTAGCCAGCTCTAAGCGAGCCTTCAAGCAGCATGACCAGCGTTCCCTTTTCTGAAGAAAAACCCGTCAGATTGATTCATGAGATGCATAAGAAAAATGTCCGGTCTGTCGCCTTTTGTTTGCTGATGGCTCTTATCTCGCCCTCGGAAGAAAGGGAGTCACACGTGGTCCATCATGTGGGCCATGGAAAACGCCTTGCGGGAGTGTGGATGAGGGCCTTTTCGGTTGTGTCAAGTGTTAGACGCGTGTGACAGTGGCACCTTCCATCCTCTAAGTCTCGGGTCTTTCTCACGCAGGCGCTGAAGGTCCTGAGAACCGCCGAGTTCGCTCCTTTCGTTGTTTTTATTGCTGCACCAACCATTACCCCGGGTTTGAATGAGGTAAGAACTGACCAGTGTTTCCCACGTGCACACGCACCCGCCCCATAGCCGGCCCGTCCGTGCTGTGCGCCCGGGACCACAGCCCCGTGGCGATGTCCCTGGTTGTGGTCCTATTTCAGTGTCAGGAACGCGGCGGACAGAGGCCTGTTCCTCCGAGATCAGTCATTAGGCAAATGCAAGCCTTGCTCGCAGCGCCATCACCCTGTGGCCTAAGCCAGGGCTCCTCAAACTCCGGCCCGCGGGCCACATGCAAATACAAACATTGTATTTGTTCCCGTTTTGTTGTTTTACTTCAAAATAAGATATGTGCAGTGTGCATAGGAATTTGTTCATAGTTGCTGTTTTTTTAAATATATTTTATTGATTTTTTACAGAGAGGAAGGGAGAGGGATAGAGAGTTAGAAACATCGATGAGAGAGACATCGATCAGCTGCCTCCTGCACATCCCCTACTGGAGATGTGCCCACAACCGAAGTACATGCCCCTGACCGGAATCAAACCTGGGACCTTTCAGTCCGCAAGCCGATGCCCTATCCACTGAGCCAAACTGGTTTCGGCCATAGTTTTTTTTTTTAAACTATAGTCCGGCCCTCCAACGGCCTGAGGGACAGTGAACTGGCCCCCTGTTTAAAAAGTTTGAGGGCCCCTGGCCTAATCAATAAGTCTACTCTTTTTCCAATTATTTCTTCTTTTTTTAAAATATTGTTGAAAGTATTACACATGTCCCCTTTTCCCCAAATCGACCCCCTCCAGCCTGACCCCGCCCCAGGCCCTCAGCGCCCCACTGTCTGTGTCCATGGCCATGCGTAGATGCACACACGTTCTTTGGTCATCACTTCCCACCCACCCTCCCTCCCCCACCCCTTCCCTCTAACATTCCACACTCTGTTCCACGCTTCCACGTCTCTGGATCCACTCCGTTCATCGGTTTATTTTGTTCATTGGATTCCACATATGAGGGAGGTCATGTGATACTTGGAAAGAGTTTAAACAGGTGTCCTTTTAAAGGGCTTACACCCCTTCCCCCCGCCCTCCTCTCCTGATAGGGACGATGCCAAGCGCCTAGAGGTAGCGCTGGCCCTGGACACTCGCAAACCTAGGGATGAGCTGGGCCCGCTATGGGGCCAATGCAAGTGAGCAGCTGCCTCAGACACCTACCAGGCAGCCGGGAGGGCTCCCTGGTGCTTATCTGCTATGGGCCATTCTCCTCTTCTCATAATGATATAATTATTGCTGAAAGTATTACGCAGGTCCCCTCTTTTCCTCCAATGACCCCCTCCAGCCCGCCCTGCCCCCCGCCCCATTGTCTGTGTCCATGGGTTTGCATACAGGCACACAAGGTCCGTGGTTATAAGAAAACTTGAAACCCCCCCTTGCCTCTGAGGTTCCACACTCTGTCCCACGCTTCCAGGCCTCTGGATCTGGGGGTCATTCTTAAGGGGAGCCTCCCGCACTGAACCCTCCTGAAGTCCATCACGTCTGCAGGGCAGGGAGCCACCAGCGGGCTCTAGGCTCTGCTCAGGACAGGAAAACCAGGCCTTGGAGGCGTTCGCTCCCTGTACCTTTAAGGAAGAGGAGAGGTTTAGATGTCTGTGTTGCCTGTATTTGCAGCCATGACTTTTGGGCATTTTATTTGCGAAAGGGGTGCCCCTTCGGAAACTGCTGCTCCCCCTCTGATGTCATCCGCAGACACGCTCGAAGCTGCGCGTGGTGGCTCGCGCTTCTCCTTTGCCGTGGATTTTTGTGGAATCACCATCTTTGCTTTGTTTTTGTGTCTGTGTTGCCTGTCTTCCCGCCCTTTCACTCATTTCCATAGCTGCCAAAATGGTGCCGAAAATTGCCTGTAAGTACCAGCTAGGCGGTGAGGAATTGCGGCCTGTTTCCCTGCGCAGGTGTAGCCGGTAGCGTTTCCCTCCCACGACCCCTCGCTCTTGCTGTTGGCATAAAGGCATTTTCTTTTCACTGAGTGGAATCCTGCTCCCGGGCAAACTCCCCCTCTCATCCCCCACCCCCAGCTGCTGTGGAGGAAGAAGCTTGACAAATACAGCTTCGTCCCATCAGATCCGGGGGGGAGCTGAGTTTTTCTGTGCTGAAAACTGCATCCGAAATGCCAGGCTCTCAGCCTGGACTCCCTGGAATGTTCTCGTCTCCCCAGAGCTTTCCGAGCAGATCGTAGGCTCTGCTGGTGGTTGGGGAGCCCAGGACCCGATGTCTCCTAGGAGCCCAGGCTCAGGGGACATGTGGGAGCCGCTCCTTGTCTGCCCAGGGTGAGCACCCCTGTCTTGGGGGGAACGCGCGCTTCCTAACTGGCAGCTCTGCGCTGTGTTTTCTGTAAAATGAAGCCACAGTGAAAAGACTATGCTTTTGAAGTGCCAGCGGAGAGGTGTTGATGCGGCCTCAGAAGGTGATGAACCGAGGTCTTATCAACACGGCAGTAGTCACCGCCTAAGGTCACGGCGTCCTGGTGGGAGAAGGCAGCGCAGGCAGGAGACCCCTACAGAGCGTCCGAGAGGAAAGATGGGCTTCTGACTCCCCCGGTGTCTGTCCCTCCCCCGTGCGGCGCCACGCAGTCAGGAGTGTCGCTTCGGGTCCCCTTTCCACAGGTGCATTGGGAAGGGTCTCTGCCAAACCCCAGATGGGCCCCAGGGCAGAGGAGGGGCCCTAAGCCATAGGCGGGCACCACGGCTCCCAGGTCCCTGGCAGCACGCAGCCCTGAGTTTTTCTGGCGCCCGCGCATCCTGGGAGAACTGCTCTGTGTCTCGAGTAGGGAGTTAGCACTCATCACATCCGGGAATGGCCAGCAGGAGTCAGCCAAGTGCTTGTTCTTTCAGTAACATTTATTAAGCACTTACTGTATGCAAGGCCCAATGCCGAGGACACGGCAATGATGGGGCACAGAAGACAAGTTTACGGTCTAGGTGGGGAGACGGATGCTACTCTAATCAGCAGGTGTTTCGTTGCATCTGGCTGTATTTTAAGGCTCGACCCAATAGCTCGCCTGCCTAGCGCTGGAGGGGAAGGGGGTGGGTAGTGTGGCTGAGCAAGCTGCCTGGTTTCACATCTGAACTTGTCCATTGAACATGCAACGTTTTGTGATCCATAAAGATGCAGGGGCGGACTTTCTGGTGACTCTTAGGAGACCCTGATCTTGAAAGAAGTGCCTCCCTGAGGCTAATGGTAGCCTCTCAAGGACAAACTAGGGGCCCTGAGTGTCCTCTTGCTGTGGGCTCAGCCAGCGAGAGTTCTCAGAGTCGGTAACAAGCTCTGGATTGAGGGAAAGTTCTTTTTTTTTTTTTAATATATTTTATTGATTTTTTACAGAGAGGAAGGGAGAGGGATAGAGAGTTAGAAACATCGATGAGAGAGAAACATCGATCAGCTGCCTCCTGCACACCCCCGACTGGGTATGTGCCCGCAACCCAGGTACATGCCCTTGGCCGGAATCGAACCTGGGACTCCTCAGTCCGCAGGCCGGTGCTCTATCCACTGAGCCACACCGGTCAGGGCTGAGGGGAAGTTCTTGACTGTAGCCAGACTCCCGAGTCCAGCGGCTGCCTCTGCTTCCGTGTCCCCTCAGAGATGTGACATTTGGCCCTTTCCAGTCCAGACCAATTTGAGGGGACGCACCAGATGCTGTCGCTGTTGTGTCTGGGAAATAGCCTTGTTTCATCCATTATCTGTAACATCCAGAAAGCTTTCGCCTCTGGCATCCGCTGCTGTTGAGTGAGGGCCATTATATGTAATTGAATTCCCGGAACATGTTGAGCCTCTAAGTAGAAAAGAGGAAAATGCAACTGAATTTGTTATCCGGAGGCAGGGGCGTCTAGGTGCGCAGGCAGCAGGGCCTGGAGGAGGCGAGTGCAGAGGACGGAGGGGGGGCGGGCACTCACCCCAAAGCCCTCCCACTGAGCAGGGAGCAGGAAAGAGGTTGGGGATGAGGGGCCTGGGTCAGAGGAATGAAGACAGAAGTTTTCTCTGGTCTCCGGTTTGGCGTGGAGCTCTTTGTTGCATGGTGAGCGGTCTGGGTGGCAAGCAGGAATCCTGTGACCCAGATCTATCCCTCGTCCCCTCTGTCATGAAGCGGACTCAGCCTTGTGCCCCAACGCGGCACCTCAAGGTCTGGCCTTGACTGTTTCTGACACGAGACGAACAGAAACGTGCAAAGAGAAAGAATCCACAATCCCCCTCTCCGTCCAGGATGAATCTCTTCAGCGCCTGCAGAAGGAGTCTGATATCTTACAGAGAACATACGCACACTACTTCGATCTCACAATTATCAACAATGAAATTGATGAGACAATCAGACACCTGGAGGAAGCCGTGGAGCTCGTGTGCACAGCCCCTCAGTGGGTCCCCGTGTCCTGGGTCTATTAGGCCTGTCCCCAGCTACCTGACACATACCTGGGAGCCACCTCATACATGGAAACGCCTCTTTGTTATCGGCCTTGTGTCAGCAGGTCGTGGTCCCTAGAGACTACCTAGTTGTAGTGTGACCTACATTTATAATTATTGTCATGTCCGAATAGGTAGGAGGAGAAAAACAATTACACACTAATTTAAAGAGACAGTATCTTTTTTAATCAGTTCTCCTAAACTTTAATAAAATGTATCTTTAAATGTATGTATTATTCAATCCTTTGGAATGTTATATTTTTTGAAATCATAGCTTTTTATTTCCAAGGCCCCTAAAAACTGCACAAAATAGATGCTGCTTTCTATAATCTATTTTAATAATAATAAACAGTGATTCTGTTACCTTGACCGGGGGTGGAATACTACATTCTTTTTAGAGTCTGATTTTATGGATTGGAATCTCTTTCTCTCCTTTATTTATTTGAAATAATCAGTCTAGTGATGACGAAACAGTCAGAAATTTTTAAAGGCCTTTTTTCTCTCCTGTTTTTTTTAGAGTAGCCTTTTTTTTTTAAGTCCTTTATGTGACATCCAGATGATGTGATACTGTCTCTTTGAAGCCCCCCTGTAAACCTTTTAGAGATTTGAACTTGGGTCTTGACTCTTAATGCATGTGGACAGTCGCGAGCGTTTATGCCGTCGGTGTGTCTGTGTTGGACAAAACGATCTGTAATTACAGCCAAGTACATTCCGTTCACGGGGCACACCCAGGGAATAAGAATAAGATGCTATTATGACTAAGTTGTATAACCTATGCACATCCCTTGCATTTCGGGCAACTTTGTTAAAAAAAAACAACAACAAAAACAAAACTGATTTTTATTAATAATAATCATATAGTGAAATGTGTTTGTAATTTTGTCTCAATTTAATTTGTTGTAAGGTGGGAGGGGGAATTGCTGGTTTCACCATTTCAGATCTGTGTTGTCTGAGAGTATTAACATTTTAATTAAGCAAAGAAATGAGGATTTTTAA